>NW_028259141.1:1821050-2124559 GCF_977971745.1 Zootermopsis nevadensis | reverse complement strand
GGTCAATACACAAACTTTATTTAGATGTTAAAATTTAAAATTTAAAATTTGCGCCATTCATCGCTACAACGATGTTACAATAGAGCGCCTTCATTCATGTAGTGAATGAAGGCGCTCTATTGTAACATCGTTTTAGCGATGAATGGCGCAAATTTTAAATTTTAAATTTTAACATCTAAATAAAGTTTGTGTATTGACCTGAATTTTATTATATATTTTAATTATAAAACACAAACATGACGCATTTAAACCTTAAATTCTCATGCTTTGTTTTTTATCCTTATGTTCCAAAGTTCTAGTCATCATAAAATGCTGGCTCACCTTTGAATCTTTGAATTATAAAAAAATATCAATTCAGATCTGTTGTGAGTAGCCTCTTCACTAGGCAAAGCTAAGAAGTATTAATAAAGTATCCTGCCCATACATAATAATATGTACTGTACGCATCTCATGACTACTGAAAGACAATCATAGTAAAATGGTGTGATGTCTTTTCCATTAGCTAATATGTTTATAAATAACAATAAAATATAAATTATCAATATTAATAACATATTCTAAAAACTAATAAAAATAAGATCTATAAATTAATATATTATCCCTTTAAAATAGCTTTTTGCTTGGTTATTTATTCTTTCACCATGGGTTTTAAAGACACCTTGTTAAATTAAAGCCGTGTAATATCATAATCTTTGGTCTAGCAAGAACAAGTATATTATAGATAAAATTAACATAAATTATGCACAGTCTGTAATCTTTGAAGGCTTCTGCTAAGCTTAGGCAGATCCAGAATTCATTTCTGTGGTCGGAGATTCTGTTACCCAAGTTAAAAGGAAACTATGAAGATGACAGTCAGCAGAGCAGACCCAGAGTTTAATGTGGGCTCTAAACCATGATTTCAGCCTGGTATTCTTCAGTTACCCAAGGTTTTTGATTTAAGAAAAGTGAAGGTTTCAGTATGAGAGTAGAAAAATCCACACACATATCTGACCTGGGATTGAACCAAAACTATATGAATAACAGTCCAGTGCCTTACCCCAAGGCTACAATAAAAATAATTGGATTAATATCATAGGATAAATTCTGAAGACTGAATTCTTAATATACGGCAAGCACGGTAAAATATAAGCGTCTTACTGTTAATAACACTTAATTTATAACAAAAAATATCAGTATTACCAACACTATTCTGGGATTTCGTTACGTTTATATAAGTTAAAACAGTTTCCTATTATGAGATTAAACCATTTATCTTTTGTTACCAGTAAAATGCCACAGTTATGCCATTATGATTGTAATTTCTTCCACCAGCTACGTTGGATTCTGAGGTTTTGGGATTATTCGTAACACTTTCTCATGTTTAAATGCTATATGATAGGATATCAGTAGAATTTTATAGAAGTCAGACTTGCACAAGCATCCGATAGCAGCCAGATCAAAAGATTTTGAAAGCGCTGGATTGACTATGGAATGGTAAAATTTCATTTTTTGTAAAATCGCACATCAAAATCAGTTCCATAAATGCTGAAGTCACTCTTCTGAGCGATTAATGATGTATTGTAGTGTAATTGCCACCTAATCTTGACATTCATTGAAGTTTTTAGTTTTGGAACGTCCTCATTATTAAATGTAACTTTAGAAACAAACAAGATGACAAATCTAGAACAACTTTCCATTATATAAAAATACATACAGTAAACTCAAGATTATTTGGGCTAATGAAGGGGAGATGTATGAATATTTTATAAACACGAATGATCCAAAATATTTTGTTTCGTGTATTCATAGACCTCCCGAAGGTACTAACACCTTGTCGAAGGCAAATTTATTTTTGCCCAGTAAAGAGTGCTCAAATGACCCTGAGAGTCATGCCGACGGGAGCTTAAGCTCCTGGTAGGGCCACCCAAGCCAGACTAAGAGTGATACCATGGTCCTTCAGGTTGAGGGTTGGTGTGGGGCGAATGACCCCACCCCCCAAAAAACTACTGTTACAAAATCAAGCTGGATGAAACCAACTATGACGTCTCAGCAAGACAATGGACATATGAGTGGGGTCACTACAGAAGACGAGGTGGATAGGACAGAATATAATGGAGAATAAAACATATATTATAGTTACCACAAAAAGCTACACCAATTTGGAATAGGGTTTATAGTAAATAAGAGAGTAAGGCACATGGTAACTGATTTTCGACCTATTGACGAAAGAATATGTGTGGTAATAATAAAAGGAAAATTCTACAACTACAGCCTCATATGTGCACATGCACCAACCAAAGAAAGAATTGAGGGTGAAAAGGATTATATGACCACCTGGAAAGAGCTTACGAAAGCTGCCCTGCTAGTGATGTCAAATTACTCCTCAGAGACATCAATGCAAGGATAGAGAAGGAAGAACATGGAACTGCAACAGTAATTGGAACGCACAATCTACACGAGATCAGTTAAAATGGATTGAGGCTCATAAATTATGCAGAATCCCTAGACATGACTGTTATTGGAAGCACACAATTTCCACACAAGAGAATACATAAAATAACATGGAAGCCACCAGATGGGAGTAATATGAATCAAATTGATCATATAGTAATCAATGCAAGGCACAAATCAAATTTGCTTGACGTGCGAAGTTACAGAGGAGCGAATGTGGACTCAGACCATTTGGTGTAACTGCCAAACTAAGGCCCAGAATGTGGGATGAGCAAAAATTGAGAATCTTTGAGAGGACAGTATCAAGGTGAATTTATGGGCCAACAAGAGAAAAGGAAGGAATTAAGCGAATTAAGTACAACTGACAGCTGTATGACATATAAAGCCCCTGAAATAGTGAAGACTGTCAAATTGGACAGGCTCAGGTGGCTTGGACACCTAACCAGAGAAAACAAAGTATCTCCATGTAGGAAACTAACCTTTTCCAAGCCCAAAGGCACAAGGAAGGCTAGGTGACCCAGTTTAAGGCAGATGATTGGTGTAGAGAAAGATCTCGGAATCCTTAGGGTACAAGGATGGAAAAAAAGGTGCTGGACAGGAACCTATTGGGATCACGGTGCAGGTTGAGAACCATACAGGGTTGTAGCACCTTCAAAGAAGTATTCACAGAAATTTAGAAATTACTCTTTTTCTTTTACATAACTGACGTTTATGTTGAAACAGTCTGAAATGACTGCATGTTTTTGTAAATTATTGGTCTCCTACTCACAGCAGTAGGAACTTCATTCTGCCTTCTGTTTCGCAACAACATTGACAATGTCTGTCCGTCATGTGCCAGAAGCCCATTTCACACGCATCACTCTGCAGCCATTATACAATTTTATCTTCGCCCACGTTCTCAAAACTTCTCGTAGCACATACCACGTCAAGAATTTAAGATTTTCTGATTCTGTCATTAGGAAAATCTTGCAAATAATCTTATTCTAGATCTGGAACAAGTTTCCTTCACAATGGAACCAGTGTTACTGAATTCATGGAAGACCATGCATGAGATAAGCAGTATATAGCATCCAACACCATAATATCTTTCCATAAAGTTGTTATGTTGATGAGTTCTGAAGTAGTGAATATATCTCTCAATCATCACCCCATAATCTTTCTGCCAACAATTCAACATTCTTAAATTTTTCAAGTAACTCTATCCTTTGTTTTCCTTTCAGTACGACTTTGTTACGATTTTCAGGCATCGAATATAAGATCCACAGGTGTTAAATACTAATTTTAACCTATCTGATATACAGAACAAAACAATGAAATTCACTGCAAGACCCTAATGTGTGAAAAAGAAACCAAGCACACTTGTGACATCTCCTCTCTCCACACCATGACCACTAGAAAAAACTTTCCAACTCCCAACGAAAGATATTGAACATTAAGTACCCAAAGAAAAAAAGAAAGGCATTGTTCGACCACATCTTCTGTAGACCCTCCCAAAGAAAAAGGCATTCACAGAATCATACACGGATAATCTGTAAAACCAGATAATCAGGAGTTTACTGTAATGATTAATAACTCCCCGTGTAACTGAACCAGTCTTTTTATGACAGGTATACACACTACAGTACTGGATCATGGCATGTATATTACATCACTGATAAAACCTATAGAATATGTCTTTGTAAATTTAAAAATCACAATATCAAAGGAAATTCCAATCACAAAAATTATTAAAAATTCTTTTAGACTGCAATTTCTCATGCAATCACATCAACACTATCTTCAAGAACATTAGTTTCATGAGGAAAGCTGTGAACTATAAATATTGTTCCCCCTCACAAGAAAAGGGTGGTCTTAAATCTGTTCTGATTTCAGAACTGAATTCATTATTGCTCCCCCTCAAAAATTAAGGGCTAAATCAGCATGCTAAAAACATTCACAGGTCCTTATCATGCTGCAGCGTGAATTAAAGTAAACTGCAAGCATGTAAGATCTTAACTCGGATCAACGTAAAAACTTCCGTCAGAGACTTATAGTGTATGTAGCAGTTTTGACAAAACCTTGTACCTCATATTTCTCTCTAAATAATCCCAAAACCTTCGTATTTAAATAAAAATGCTATTAGGACTTACTTCGGATTGTTTCATATCCAGCATCATTCATAAAATGACCTATTTAAAATTCTTACACTTATCAATTTATAGTTACTGTGCGCTGATATGAATCTCCCTCGCCTGTCAGAGCACTCCTAAGAATGATCTGCTCAGGGCTGGTGATGAGATGATCATCCTCACTGTCTCTCCTTCCTCCGTTACCATGTTCCTGTTTGTCGGTTAGATCAGCTTCTTTCATCCACTCCTCTATCTCTGCTCTATACATCCGTCTTTGCAACACCTCACGGTTCCTCGGCCTGCACCCAATGAAGGTCGCTGTCCCCTGCGAGAACAGTAAGTAGATTCTCACATCCAGTCTCTTGCAAACACACTTTGCAAGAAGAATTCCAAACGAAACGCATTTCTTGAACCTTTTCATCCCTTTCCAGCTCAGAAGTGATGCAGCACAAGTAATGTATCATAAATGACAGTAACAAACTACATTAAAGTAAAGTAAAAATTATTAAAAATCATCAGGCCACCAAAAACATAAGTAAAGTAAAGTTTGTCCCACTATACGCCATGTAGGCGCTTGAGGTGAGAGGAGGTATAGCTCCTCTCTTCCTTGACCTCAGCACTAGATGGGGGTGAGTGGTCAGCATCACGCCCCGGCCGGCTTTACCCCCGGGAAAGGACCCCGGTACCCATTGTAGAGGAGGCTGGGTGGGCCCCAGAGCCGGTCTGGACGCAGAGGCTAGAGGAAAAATCCTCTGCCCCCGTCGGGGATCGAACCCCGGTCGTCCAGCCCGTAGCTAGTCACTATACTGACTGAGCTATCCCGGCTCATCCACCAAAAACATAACTTTCATTAATTAATTAATTCACTCATTAATATACAGGCAACTCTCGATTTAAGAACGAGGTCCGTCCCGAGATGTTGTTCGTTATACGTTTTTGTACGTTATGTGTATCTTGCATTCCTGAGCTTTTACAATATGTATCGTATACATTAGCAGCCATTTTAAAGAATTAAAATCATGTACTACACATCGAATGGTCTATACAATACACTTTATTATAATGTATGTATGCATTATGCGAGAAAACATTCTATGCAGTGTGGCATGTAAACCAAGGTTTTTTAACAGGCTAGATTAGTTTTATTAACCAAGAACAGTTCAGTATAATTATCATACAATAACTTTCTGGTAATTATTGTAATACATTTTTTAAAAGTTTATTTATTTGAATCTAACAATTATGCTCACTATACGTTTGGCATTTCTATTGGTGACTTTAAGAAATTTTGAATGAATTGTGACTTTCATTATAGCGAATGTTCATAAACCGTGAGTTGCCTGTACATATAACATCAAATTCCCATTTAAAATGTAATTCCATGTACGTAGAATGAAAGCATCCACATGTGATTGTTTCAAGTGTTATTGAGTTTGATAAATGCAGTTAGTGCTTACCCCAACAACAAGATTGGCTCTCAATTTTTCCAGGAGCTGGAAATCTTGTACCCACACTTGCATTTCTTCCCACTTGAGATCCACTTCCTCGTGCAGCATCTGTTCCTCTGTTAACCAAACAAACATGAGCTTTAATTATGCTCTGAAATGTAGACAGTATGAAAAATAAAATATTTTAATATCATTCATCTGAATAATTTATAATGAATAGAAACACAATTTAAATTTAAATTAGGAGGTCCCAAAATTGTAATAAACTAAACTAAGGACTAAACGTTATGGTGAATGGAGAGTAATGCATTGTAATTAAATTCATATTTGATATGTTCCAAAGATTTTGTTCTTTAAATTACATTTTACCCTGGCAAACTGCTACTGGATACCAAATGGTATGTTGTTTTAGTCTGTAAACTGTATTCGCATTAGTTTTTAAGGCGTCCAGAGACAGGGTCATCTGTACTCATTTGGTTTTCACTTCCACTTTACAAATGTGTTATCACAGTTTATGTGTTACTCCTTCTCATAAGCAAGCTCTCACTCGATTATGAAGTTTATACAGAAAACAATGTGTAGAAAAATCACACGAATAACTTGCAAGCACAGACATAGGTACTTGAAAATCTGCTACATTCCTTTGTTCTTGCTACTCTTGTATGACTGACTGCACGCAATCGATATAGCAGAAAACCTGTAAATAATTACTTCCATCCCAACCAAAATCCTTTGCTCAAAGGACATGTTGCCTAATGGGATAACCTCTCATCAGCAGCAACAGACCCAACTTTGAATAGTCGAGGCTCCCGCCACGACTAAACCCCTCCGTTAGCGTAAGCAATCTCCCGTTTTAGTTTTAAGGCTGTTTACCATTTCCAGCAATGCTTTTCGTACGAAGGGATGGTGTTACCTAACAAGGGATGATGTCTTGCGCTTGCGCAGGACTCCGCCCTTAGTTAGATTTCTCGTTGGTTACTTCCATTTTGTTTTTCACATCAATGAAAGCTATTTTCAACTTGACTCTGAAATTTCCTGTGCTCTCAATTCCATTCTTATTTTGCTTCAAACATGAGTTTGCCTTAATACTGTATCATTCAACTAAGAAACAACAATATATTTATTATTTCCATTATATCACAGCATCCTGTTATATAATAATCAGTAAGGTGATATTAATGACAGGAAAAATATTTTACTTCATTATTTTTCCATTGTTTCGTCATCTGTGTATCAGATTTTACCACCAGTTACAGAAACCAGTGGAGGACCCTAGGAAATTAAACAAAGATGTGTGGTTTATATTAAGGCAAGATGATTGATGGTATCTTACTAGCTCATAAAATATTGAAAAAGATACATGAGGACATGCCACATTATATGAGCAGTTAATGGTTTCCTTCTGTAGGATTTTAGCTTTTCACAACAGTGAGTCTGAAGATTGCTGTCTTCTGGATTGTTGGGCCGTGTAGTCTGGTAGATGTTTACCGACGTTTCAGCGGCAGCAAGGACCTCTGAAACGTCGGTAAACATCTACCAGACTACACGGCGCAACAACACAGAACGCAGCAATATTCGGTTTCCTTCTGATTGAAAATATCTATACGTGTTAAACCTGCAAAGACAGGTACATACATAAGATATCATAACCTCAATGTGATATTTGAAACCTAGTTTCTGAAATCTTACCTTCACGTTTGCTTGTCTGTCTTTTGTACTGAATCCGGAATCGGAATGCTTCAAGTACGGATGCTACCACTATTGTTAAAACAATCATAGTAAAGAGATAAAAGAGCATAAAATATGCTCTACTCCAAGACGACACCACTAACGCATAGCTGTTCATGAGTATGAACCAATTGTTGACAATCGTCAACTCAAATAATGTTATGCCGCCAGTCAACAGATTGTCAAAAGTGTTCAGGTAGTAGTAGCCAAGAGCCGTACTTCCATTCGCGCTGTACTTGTAAAAGTCTTCCACTGTTGAGTTCCTGGATAAAAACACACAAGAACTGTCAGTCACCATGAGACAGCAAAATAACTTACGTATTACACCAAGAGTATAATCTATTGTATAATACTCTACAATCAGGTATGAAAGAGAGAGAAGATTCAAACACAGAAGATATTCTATGCTACCAGATTTCTAATGGATTGTAAAATAACTAGGAGCATTCACATCCTGTTACTGGATCAGCTCTGAGATGGACCAACAACTTACAGAATCATTAATTTCATTCTGAAATCAGAAATCTGAGTTCATGGCTACTGAACATGGATATATCTTTAAAAAAACCTTTCCTGTTCATTAAGCTACAGACCCAGATAATGCTAATGAGGAAATATACATAGCCTGGTTTAGATTTTCTTCCCCAAAAAATATGTAGCTTCTTACAGTTTTTGTCAGCGTCTTAATTCCAGAAGATGGCTTGTCTTCTGGGTTGTTGAGCTACGTAGTCTTGTACAAGTTTACTGACGTTTCAGAGGTCCTTGCTGCCTCCATCATGATAAAGACAGCAAAGACCTCTGAAACGTCAGTAAACTTGACAGACTATGTGATGCAACAACCCAGAAGACAGCCATAATAAGACTCACCACAGTGAAAACCTCAAATCCTACTTATTATAGGTCCATTTATGATATGAATGATCTGAAATAAAATAGCTTAGGTTCACTAAAAATCTCTGTTAACACAATACTTCAAAATCTAAATTTTTCCTCATTGAAACCTATACTATAAGAAACATTTAACATGTTAACTTCTCATGACCTCCCCTTTTGTGTTTACAAAAAATAAAAAAAATGAATACACATCTTTATGATAGGTGTACAGATATAATTAATTGGTACAGAGGAGATTATGAGCCGGGATAGCTCAGTCAGTATAGTGACTAGCTACGGGCTGGATGACCGGGGTTCAATCCCCGACGGGGGCAGAGGATTTCTCCTCTAGCCTCTGCGTCCAGACTGGCTCTGGGGCCCACCCAGCCTCCTCTACAATGGGTACCGGGGTCCTTTCCCGGGGTAAAGCCGGCCGGGGCGTGATGCTGACCACTCACCCCCATCTAGTGCTGAGGTCAAGGAAGGGAGGAGCTATACCTCCACTCACCCCCAAACGCCTACATGGCGTATAGCGGGAAAAACTTTACTTTACAGAGGAGATTACATATTTTTTGGATAAAATTTGTGTAGTGTACTTTCATTATACTAAATTCATGTTACAAGCTCATAACATAAGTTACTTACACGCAACAGTTCCGCATGTCATAGCCCGCAAACAGCTCCATGCCAATGATGGCAAAAAAGTAGTACAGAACAAGCATGACGACTGCAGTGGAACACATAAGCGGTGTCAGAAGAACTAGAGTCCCAAACACGTCCCTGTAACGTTTCTTCAGCTTGAATAGCCGCAGTAGTCGAAGAGGGCGGAATACCACAACATACACAAATGACGGTATAAAGGAAAGAATAATCACTCCAACTGCAGAGAGCAGTGTCACGGAAAAGTCGTATATGTTCCATCCAGACCCGAAGTAGTGACCGACGCCAAGACCAAGAATTTTCAGGACCGCTTCAACAACAAACACTGGAACAATGCGATAAGTGCAAGCAACAATTAAATAAATGCACTCTAGTTCAATGATCACTTGATCAAAGATATAAATAAATGAGTGAGTGGGTATGTGGTACGTCAACAAATTTTTAAAACAATTTCACTTCCATATTTAAACTAAATATGTGATCTTAATTATAGATGCAATTTTTTTTATTTGTAGTGTTCTGTCTGAGGACAGGTCCATATGAACAGGATCCTTCCATCCTTTTCTCGGACTGGGACCTGTTCATATACGTTCTTGGCAGATGATCCAGAAGTGGTTTGCCATTGCCTTCTTCTGTGTGTGAATGGAGTAATTGTTGGGATGCCACGGAGGAAAACTCCGTGTTGCCTAGACCACGGCCTTGCCCAACACAAGTTATAAATTCGGGCACCGCCGGGAATCGAACCCGAGACCCCAGGATTACAAGGCCAGCGTTCTAACCGCTAGACCACCTCATCTTATTATTTATTTAGTGTTGTGTCTGACGACAGGTCCATATGAACAGGATCCTTCCATCCTTTTCTCTTCTCGGACTGGGACCTGTTCATATACGTTCTTGGCAGATGATCCAGAAGTGGTTTGCCATTGCCTTCTTCTGTGTGTGAATGGAGTAATTGTTGGGATGCCACGGAGGAAAACTCCGTGTTGCCTAGACCACGGCCTTGCCCAACACAAGTTATAAATTCGGGCACCGCCGGGAATCGAACCCGGGACCCCAGGATTACAAGGCCAGCGTTCTAACCGCTAGACCACCGTGGCGTTATAGATGCAATGCAGAACTATAAAACAAAACCATTAGTAACAATAAGTTACAGAAAGGATTTAAAATGCCTGTTTTCTCTAAATGCTTCCATCTGAAGTGACCAAACAATCAAACTTAGAAATTAAAAGGTTTTACTTGTACTTGTTTTGCATCCAGTATCTAAAAACTGTGAAATGTACACTCAAATAATTCCACTATTTCTGATTAAAGATTTACACTTATGAAAAAGTGCTTTATATGGATTGTATACTCATTATACTATATTTTATGATTAGGTGTAACGTGTTACCAAACAGAAACCCAAAAAAGGGTTCAACATTGGCTCTGACTATACATGACCTCTAGATTGTGCTGAAAAAACCAAGTTCTGCCATTCATGATCACATACTTGGTGAATTTCCATGATTATGAAGTCTACGGAAGGATAAGCCAAATCAGCCTTGTACTTTTGTTTCATAATTGATCAACAATTTTTTCATGTTCATACCAGAAATATTTTTGTGGAACATTAAACATTTTGGTTATCCACAACAGTGATCATCAAGATATTGTAGATGCGTCATATTGTGATTTATAGTATTAAAAATATATATTAAAATTATCCGTCAATCACAATATAAAATAATTAAATGTTAAAATATCATTTTACGTTCCCTATCGAGTACTCGATTTACATGTGGAACATACACGACATGTTTCGGCTATATATAGCCATCATCTGGTGTTATGTATTTAAACTTTCCACTGAATTACTGATTTTTTACTGATTTTTAATGATTTTTATTCTTCATTTTTCTTATGATGTTCTTGTCCTTTATATTGTTTCTTCATTCGTTGTAGTATCACAGGTTCCTAATATGTTTGTATTTCGTATTTCGTAGTGATGTCAATGTTCTGTATATGGACCAAGAAGTAATATCGTATCAGTATTATGAGAGATCGGAGATGTACTGTACTGTATTGGATCGTGGCTGGTTAATAAATCAGTAAAAAATCAGTAATCCAGTGAAGAGTTTATATACATAACACCAGATGATGGCTATATAGAGCCGAAACATGTCGTGTATGTTCCACATGTAAATCGAGTACTCGATAGGGAACGTAAAATGATATTTTAACCTTTAATTATTTTATATTGTGATTGATGGATAATTTTAATATATATTTTTAATAGTGATCATCAAGTATTCCTTAACTATATGATGTAAAGCTTTCGTGGTGAAGTAACTCGTAAAATCTTCTCGGCGATCAGCTGTGTCAAATGGTTAAATCAAAACTGACATCTTTTAAAAATTTGATGCAATTGATCACCCAAGAAGATCTTATTTATCTTATTGAGTAATGCCATCACAAGTGTCTCTCAACATCTTGTACATTTATGAGGATATGGTAT
Organism: Zootermopsis nevadensis; assembly: GCF_977971745.1. Taxonomy (NCBI): domain Eukaryota; kingdom Metazoa; phylum Arthropoda; class Insecta; order Blattodea; family Termopsidae; genus Zootermopsis; species Zootermopsis nevadensis. The sequence continues at coordinate 2,112,818 of NW_028259141.1, read as the reverse complement.
TAGCACCCAGAAGACCAACACGAACATCTTCACCACTATGAGAACATAATACAAGCAGATTAGCTAAAGACATCTTACCATACAAAGTTCACAGGTCAAGCTACAATGATTTATTGGAGCCATCACAACAAAATATTTTCTAAGATGGTAAAGTTTTAGGAACTGAAACTTGACGTGAAACATGAAAAATGATGGTCTAATGTAAATCAAATATTTCGATAAAGAACATCATTTAATATTTTAAATGTTTATTATTGTAATATTTTAATATTTAATAAGAATTTATTGTGATTAGACAGACAAGATTTAATATATACTTAAAATATTTTCTATTATCCATGTTATTTTTTTACCAAAAAAGAAAAGCATAATAAAATATTCATATTTTTTAAACAAATATCGACATCATATAACACTGTACAGAGCTAGTGCTGATCCTACTTCATAAATTTGGTATGGCTGATAACAAAAATGAATAGATCTAAGATGGCATAATCCTCATTCTGATTTTTACATAAATCAGTCAATTAATTTTTGATACAAATGATGTGTGTGGTTGCACGAGTTCACTTATAAGACTGCAATGAAGAAACTTTATTACTTCACGAGTTTTCTCTGGTTTTGGTGTGGGAACTTCAAAGGTTATTTTATATTTTATTTATTTAGTGTTCTGTCAGACGACAGGTCCATATGAACAGGATCCTTCCATCCTTTTCTCGGACTGGGACCTGTTCATATACGTTCTTGGCAGATGATCCAGAAGTGGTTTGCCATTGCCTTCTTCTGTGTGTGAATGGAGTAATTGTTGGGATGCCACGGAGAAACCGGGGAAGCCTCCGGAGGAAAACTCCGTGTTGACTAGACCACGGCCTTGCCCAACACAAGTTATAAATTCGGGCACCGCCGGGAATCGAACCCGAGACCCCAGGATTACAAGGCCAGCGTTCTAACAGCTAGACCACCGTGGCTCTATACTTCAAAGGTTACAAAATTTAATTTCCATTCTTATGGTAGATTATGTAGCTTTAACTTACAGCCAACAAAGAGGATTGTATCCCACGATGCACTAAACGCTACTGCTGATTCTTGCAAGTCATCATTAAATTCAAGAATTCGAAAAATCATGGTCAAGCCATTTGATAGGATCAGTCCATCTGAAAATATAAGAAAATTATACAGAACACATGTAGTCACTACGTTGCAAGAACAAAGACTGATGTTCAGGAACAAGAACTTAGAAGAATATTTTGATTTTAGATGGATGTAAAATAAGACTGGAGACATTTCATAATAAGGATCTCAAGTACGTACATTACTTTAAAGATCAGATAAGGGCGAGATGGATCAGACGTGTAGGATGCACGGGTAATTGAGAAATGGTAAACAATGTAATTAAACAATTAAAATTTACATTGCCTGATATGTCAACTGATATTCATGCAACTATTTCTTCTTCTTCTTCTTTTATTACGCCGTCTCCTTTACAGGAGGTTGGCGACATATTGTGAACAGGATCCTTCCATCCTTTCAACTATTTCTTGTGCACATAAATTAATGAGATTTTAGAAGTTCAATATCAACTCTACAAGATTTTCACTGCCTTATTATCTACTTCTTACAGCTCTCATTAAAACCTTGTGGCCTGTTTGTGCATCAAGCTTTATTTAAAATATTTATGTTGTGGTAGAAGCAAATTAATCGAGTTATTAATAACCAGAGATTATATAAAATCACCAGAAAAATTTGGTTACATAATCAGTGGTTATTATTCATAACTGTAATTTAATTACTATTGACATTATATATGTGTGTGTGTCCATACATACACAAATGCTTTTATATTCTGTACATTGTGGTTTATTACATAATTAAACATTATACTTTAAATGAAGATCTTCAAATATTCTCTTTTTGTGAAGATTTCTGTCTTCTGGGTTGTTGCGCCCTGTAGTATGGTCGATGTTAACCAACGTTTCAGAGGTCATACTGCCTCTATCATCAGGGCGATGACGGAGGCAGTATGACCTCTGAAACGTTGGTAAACATCGACCAGACTACACAGCGCAACAACCCCGAAGACAGAAATCTTCATACTCATCGCCCTGATGACGGAGGCAGTATGACCTCTGAAACGTTGGGTAACATCGACCAGACTACACAGCGCAACAACCCAGAAGACAGAAATCTTCATACTCACCGCTGTGAAAACCTCAAATTCTCATTTTGTGCTACAGTAATCACTCATGCAGGACGTTTCTAAAGGAGTGGTCAGATTTTAATACTAGGTATGACACCATACAGTTAAGATACTGACAGTGTCATTAAATAAATCACAAATAGATTTAGTAGTAGGTGTAAACTATGCATAAAAATAGAGGTGTTAACAAACTCTTCATAATGTCTTCAGATTAAATAACTGAAATTCATTCAGCCATGATTGTTATATTCTTTGTTACCATGAAAATAATTTTCACCAGTAACATTGATTTTGTTTTGTTGGTAACATATTAAATAATTTTCAATACAACTGTAATTCGTTTTCTGAGGCATCCAACGATGTGAAAATAACACTTCCGTTTCTTGGCTTTCTTTACTTTTATTATGAACAGTCTTTTACTATCCTATGCATGCAGCGGTAAAGGACAATGCTACATAACAAGAAATCCCAAGTATGATAAATTCATAAGTTTACAAAACAAATTAAAGAGTCTGGTTTTATTAACCCTTTGAAGCCAGAGCTTGCCAAAATATTATTTCACAATTCAGTCCATATAAAAAGAACACCACCACAAAGATCAATTTCTTAATGCTGGTTAGGGAAATATTTGCTGTTTACAGTAATAATCATAAGAAATGTGTTAATAAAAATGCAGATTTACCTATTGCTAAAGCAGGCTGGACATACAGTTACCACAATGCAAAAAAGGGTTAAACTAATCACAAACATGCATTAAAGAATTTTATGTTTCTGATAATCATAACTGCCATACACTTATACAGTAAGCTCAATGGGGTATACAAACTGTTTTGCCAATTTTCAAATTTGTTTTATTAACAATTCAGCATCTTATTACTCAAATTAACAATGCTTTTCTGGTTATTATTAATCTTATAATGTTATCTGGGATTTTTTTTGGATGTACTCACCTCTTTCTTAAAAATTTTATCACTTTTTTTCTTTCATAAAGAATGTATTACATCTTGTCAGTTCAGTCATTGTAAACACTTTTTATGAAAATTGTTTAATGCTTCATTAAATATACATTCACAATATAAAAACATGAGTACACTTTAATTTAAAACTTCATTATAAAATGATATTAAAATAAAAACATTCAAAGAGCTCTGGAAAGGTCTTCAAACACAACAAAGAATGCAGTAAAATTATGCAAAGCAGTCTTAGCAGTCTTATAGGTTAGAACTTCACTTCTACCTTGAAGATTGAGATGATAATTTCCTCCAACATGTTAACCAACTACATATAATCTGAGTTATTTATAGTGTAATTAAATAAATAATAAATAAGCCAACTAGGTTTTCCAGATTACACAGTGTCATAACCTATAAGACTACAAGTGACATTTTAACTGCTGCAAGGACTCATATCTCATGCAGTAAAATTACATCACCAAACACCCATAGTCTTACTTCAGAACCAAAACCAGTTAAAGAAAGCTCATAGGAAGCACAGAAACTGTTACAGAAAATAAATGAGTGTAAATAGTAGTTTTGTTAGTTTGTCATCAGTCTTTTGATTGGTTTGATGCGGCCCTCCATTTTCGCCTATCTTGCGCCAATCTCTTCATTCCCACATATTTTTTACAGCCCACATCCTCAAACATCTGTGTCACATATTCCAATCTTTATCTCCCCCTAAAATAGTAGTAACTTTTAGAACCACTTACACAGCAAACCAATATCAATATTTTTTATTTTGAGGTTAGTCCCTTGTTATCACACTTTTGATTACAGAACACTGTTGACAATAAATGATACTCACAGAACCCCAACAATAAAATAAGACAACAAGTAATAAAATATCTTAAAATAGATTTCCAAAGAGCAGTGTCCTTAAGAAAATTACAGTTGGTCAACTTGTTAAGAAACAATGTTCACAACAGCTCAGAACTACGCCCTATCTTAAGCCAGATGAATCCATTCCACACCCTCAATCCTATTTCCTTAAAACCCATTTCTATATCCTTGTCCGAGCCTACGTGTACCAAGTCGTCTCTTCCCTCCAGGACTTCTCACTGAAATTTTGTGTGCATTAGTCATCTCCCCCATGCAACTTCCTTGATCCAATAAACCTAATAATATCTAGTGAAGAGTACATGTCATAAAAGCCCTCTTTACGCAGATTTATCCATCCACTCGCTATTTTGTCTCTTAGATCCAAATACTCTCCTCGGACAACTTCAATCTATGTTTCTCTCTTAGGGTTACAGACCGAGAAATACAGACAACAAATCTAAAATCTAAAATTGTGCATACAACCAAAACTATTTACACTTTAAAAACAATTTGTGCCAAACGCGTTTCGACCTCATGAGACCATAATTTTTTAGATATGTCCAGTGTACGTGAATTCAACCTTGCTTTTATGTGTCTGTTTTTTACTTTATATTGCATTCATCACTCTGTTGAGAAATTAATCTTAAAAGAATTTAAACATATTACACGGTCTCATTGTACTTGCTTAGAATAACAAAATTCTGAAACTAATATTTCAGCTCCAGTGTATGCATGGACTCATTTATTTTAAGGCCAGTTCCATATTTTCTATTCAAATGTTGATACTTTCTAATAAGTGGGAATGGAAAGATATTCTATGGTTATGAAACACCGAAGTTACACATTCCTCATGCTCATTAGATTTTATATCTGCAAAAGCAAATGCTTACAGATAATGTACTCAAAATATTTCCAGGTAACAAAATCATGTGTGAACTGGCAGAAAGTCTGCAGGGGGGCCCATGTGGTGTGAAACCAAGGAATCTGTGAGAACTGAGCTTCCCACTTGAGCATTGCGGCATCATACACAGAGTAAAACTCCTCTAACGAGAGCGAGCCACTGCCTGAAGTATTTAGCTCTTTGAACATCAATACCACATCACGAGGTGCTGTGAACAGAACAGAGTAATTGGATAAGCATGGATGTCAATTTCATACAATATCAATAACATAAACATAAACTATTATTATTATTATTCTTCCTTGGTTCTACAACCCAGTTGTGGGTCTTCGCCACCACCTTTTCGGAGTTTTCCTAGTCTTTGAAGTGTGCATTTATTAGTGAGTGACAAGCCCACTGCCTCTGCACAATTTATACTCAATTCTGATTTATCTCCTAGAGCCATCAAGTAGTGAATCAGGGGAGACTTGGGTGAGAAATGGACGCTGAATTTTGCTTACGGAACATCTCGTTCAAGCTCGTAAGGTTATTTTATATGAAGATTTTCATCGCCCTGATGACGGAGGCAGTATGACCTCTGAAACGTTGGTTAACATCGACCAGACTACACAGCGCAACAACCCAGAAGACAGAAATCTTCATACTCTGATGACGGAGGCAGTATGACCTCTGAAACGTTGGTTAACATCGACCAGACTACACAGCGCAACAACCCAGAAGACAGAAATCTTCATACTCATCCCCCTGATGACGGAGGCAGTATGACCTCTGAAACGTTGGTTAACATCGACCAGACTACACAGCGCAACAACCCAGAAGACAGAAATCTTCATACTCATCGCCCTGATGATGGAGGCAGTATGACCTCTGAAACGTTGGTTAACATCGACCAGACTACACAGCGCAACAACCCAGAAGACAGAAATCTTCATACTCTGATGACGGAGGCAGTATGACCTCTGAAACGTTGGTTAACATCGACCAGACTACACAGCGCAACAACCCAGAAGACAGAAATCTTCATACTCATCCCCCTGATGACGGAGGCAGTATGACCTCTGAAACGTTGGTTAACATCGACCAGACTACACAGCGCAACAACCCAGAAGACAGAAGTCTTCATACTCATCGCCCTGATGACGGAGGCAGTATGACCTCTGAAACGTTGGTTAACATCGACCAGACTACACAGCGCAACAACCCAGAAGACAGAAATCTTCATACTCATCGCCCTGATGACGGAGGCAGTATGACCTCTGAAACGTTGGTAAACATCGACCAGACTACACAGCGCAACAACCCAGAAGACAGAAATCTTCATACTCTGATGACGGAGGCAGTATGACCTCTGAAACGTTGGTTAACATCGACCAGACTACACAGCGCAATAACCCAGAAGACGGATATCTTCATACTCTGATGACGGAGGCAGTATGACCTCTGAAACGTTGGTTAACATCGACCAGACTACACAGCGCAACAACCCAGAAGACAGAAATCTTCATACTCTGATGACGGAGGCAGTATGACCTCTGAAACGTTGGTTAACATCGACCAGACTACACAGCGCAATAACCCAGAAGACGGATATCTTCATACTCTGATGACGGAGGCAGTATGACCTCTGAAACGTTGGTTAACATCGACCAGATTACACAGCGCAATAACCCAGAAGACGGATATCTTCATACTCACCGCTGTGAGAACCTCAAGTCTCACGTTATTTTATATGCTGTAAAAATCTATAACATGGGACCATCAGCTTTATTTCCCCTCTGAAGGAAGTTGTGTTATGGATTTTTATCACCCTTAAAAATCCATCGACCTCAGCCGGGTTTGAAACCACGAACTTTTAGTCCAGTGGCGAGTATGCTAACCACTAGTCCACCGAGGGCGACAAACCTAAATTATAAATTGTTAAAAAAAACACATCTTATCATTATAAAATTATGTGAAGATTCAAGTGTCAGGATCATCACCAGATATTTAAAATGCATCTGAAACAACAAGAAACTAAAGTGATTCTCTCATTATTTTGTATGAGCGTGTAATTCTCTGAACATTCACTTTCCTTCCAGCTACGTATAATTTTCAGTGTCAAATAAAGAAATAAGGGAGTAAAATCATCACTTTACTTACATTTCTTAGGTGCATAATACCTCATCAGACCCTCAAATTGCTTAAAACGCATTCTGCTTGGGTTTTGTTTAGAAACCAATAATTTAAAAGCATGTTGACATGCCTTGCGTTTATGGAGTAAAAGTTTCCGGAATTTATCACGTTCAATTCTTGTAAATGTTTCATATACTACAGCTAGCATCTGTGGATAAAAGAGAGTTAATTTACTATGCATATTGAACTGAAGAAACTGTTTTAATTCTACTGTATGTTTCTGTAAGTACACTTCTTCTCATACTAACCAAGTTCATGAGGACATACAGCACTGTGCAGAGGTAGGAAACAAAGAATATGGAAAACCACTTGGATCTTGCATACGATGGCATCATAACATCAGGAAAACTGAAAATTTATTCAGTTATTTGTATCAAATTCAATATGTACAGAACTATTTATACTGATGGTTCAAGGTATTAAATTCAACCATTTAAACATACATGTACATGAAAATGCCCTTCTTAAAGTAGTCAGTAAAAATGAAATATAAATACGCTTCAGTATGTAATCTTAATACTATTTTGATACTGTAAATGTATCTTGATAATTTTTTTGTATAGCGAAATTACTGCAATATTTGTCTTGCAGCAATGTCCATGGAATAGTAATTCAATTCGATTCATTATTTTAAGGCGCTGTATCAACCACCAAATGGCAAATTGCAGATACAGCATAGAAAAAAATAAAGAAAAATTACTAACATGAAGAATGCTACCTTAAAATATGCTTAAGCATAACCAAATGATTTGTAAATATGTTGGCACCTTTACACACAGTATTTTCAGCTGATGCACATCTAGCGATGAGACAATTTATACACGAATAACAAACAATAAACAAAGGAAACTACAAATTTTTTAAAAGGAACATAAATGCCAACAGTTTTGAGTAAGGAAGGGCAGAATTTATATCAATCATAAACATTAGCAATAAAAAGTGCATCTAAACAGTACCTCCTGTTCTTTAAGGTATAGAAAATCGAAGGCAATCTGCCGGGTGAGGAGGCTTGCGTGCTCAAATGACCCTTAGGGCTATGCCGGCCTGAGCTTCGGCTCATGGTAGGGTCACCCAAGCCGGACAGGTCTAAGGAGATGCGCTAGACTAAGAGTCTGGTCCTCCAGGTTGGGGGTTGGGTGTAGGGCTAACAACCTTTCACCTTTTAAAAAAGATGTGTTACGAAAAAATCAACCAAGCCTCGGATTAGGACGGACTCTTTGGCACGACCACGGCAATTGAAAAAAGACATGAGATTTGGTACTTGGAACATTAGGAGCCTCTATAGGGCTGGGGCACTGAAATCAGTGTGGAACAAGAGGTGTGTACCGGGTACCGGTTGGGAAACCTGAAGGGAAGAGACCGCTGGGAAACCTAGACGTAGATGGGAGGATAATCTCAGGCGGGATCTATGGGAGATAGGAGTTGAAGGAAACTGGATTTTGTTGGCCCAGGACAGGGTCCGGTGGAGGGCTTTGGTTAATTTGGTGATGAACCTTCGGGTTCGGTAAGCCATCTAGTTATTTAGTTAGTTATAGAAAATTAGGTGTTCTAAGGCATTCTTGTAAGTATAATGAATTCAAGGACAGAAATTATTGTTAATACAGGGCTAAAAACTTCTATTGAATTAGCTCAAGCTTGCTGGCATCACATGAAGTTAGCATATTCCACGCATATTCAAGTTTAGATCTCACTAACATGAAATATAGCACGAGGAGTGAAAGGAGAAAGAAATAACACAAATAAGACCCAACAGATTAAGAGTTTGTAAAAATATTTTGTCCACATGAGGATGAAATAAAGTTTAGTACTAAGAATAATTGCCAGGTCTTTAATAGTATGATTTATATGAAATCCACATAGTCCAACTGGCGGCCCATGCACCGGATCCGGCCCCTGAACATATTTGTTAATTTGTTACTAGTTAGTACAAAACCCATTTATTTTTTTACTCTTAAGGATTTGAAAAATTAATTGTGAATCTCATCTCGTCTGCTGCTTTACATACAAATGTCACGTGTCGGTACGCGTTATGTGAGGATGTGTTACGATCAACCCTTCGTTTAGCAGCAACAAAAATAGATGTTGATATTCCGTCACTGGTAAAAGAACATTCCTTTCAGTGCTCTCACTAAAGCCATTGACTTTAAAAGCATAAGATGTACGTTCTACTGGTACAAATTGTTATTGTTTAAATACAAGCTGTTAGAGTAGCGGAGTTCAAATAATTTGTGTAAGTTTTCCAGGTAAAAATTGTGAGAGATACATAAAAACTGTTGCAGGAGTAAATTTAAAATAATATACAACTCTATAGCAGTTTGTACACATTTAAATACAATTTATATTCCAGCATATGCAGTGGTAATTTGTCTTTTCTGAATAAGTATTATTAAAGAAAATACAATTAAAAAATAGTGATATTAGGGGTTTCTTAGCTCTTGGGTCCAGCAGAAAGACTATTCTGGCCTGAGTGAGGAAAAAAGTTGGACCACCCTGGTTTAAGTTAAAGAGTAATCATGTTACTTTTTGTAAAAATGGAAATAACCCTAGTTCTGCTAACATTAATCTTCATACAGTTTGACGTTCACCAGCCAAATTAATTTGAAGTACAAATCTATCATGAAGAGTCTTAATAGCCCAAAAAAATTTTGTCATCTGGAAAAACGAGAAAACTGAAAAATTTAATAATGTTATTATTATTATTATTATTATTAAGTGTTCTGTCTTACGACAGGTCCATTGCTCTGCCCAAAAAGAGCTCTCCAGTTGTCCCTATTCTCGGCTTCTCGTTTTAATTCCTGGAACGTCATCTTCTTTCCTTGTTTAAGGTCGTCGGTTAGCTGTATCAGTCTTCTTCCCAGTCCTCGCTTTCCTTCAACCTGGCCTTCGATGATATCATTCAGTAACCCATTCCTTCTCATAATATGTCCCATCCAGTTAGCTTTCCTTCGTGTAATCGCCTGCAGAATGTTTCTTTGCTCGTTGACTCTCCTCAATACTTCTTCGTTGGTCACTCGATCCGTCCACCTGATCTTCTCTATTCTTCTCCAACACCACATTTCAAAACTCTCCAGATATTTCTGTTCCTTCTTCCTGAGTGTCCAAGTCTCTGCGCCATACGTAACACTTCACTAGTTTCTTCTTCAAATAATGTTATACAAGTCATTAATAAAAATATTAAATAACAAAGGCCCCACCTCAGATCCTTTAGATACATCAGATAATATTCAAATTGCCTGTGATATGGCTCCATGATAATGAATGCTAGACAGCCTGCTGATTAGGTAACTATGGAAACAGTTACATAAGCAGAAGACAGTGCATAATCAGCAAGTTTATGAAGAAGCAAGGCATGAGGAACAAGGTCAGAATCACTGCTGAGATAAAAATTAATGACATCAACTTGTCTTTATGCTCATAGCAAACTAAGAAGGTAACAAATTCAGGTAACCGAACTGGTAATGGCAGATATCGACTTTCTGAAACCATGTTGATAAGGGCTCAATTTATGTTTAAAATAATAAGAAACATGGTCATATATAATAAATTCAAAGACTTCAGAAAAATGATTAAGAATTTATATAGGTCTGTAATTACTAACAGAGAGTGGTCCCACAGAGCAGGAAATTTATGTTTTGATACGCTAAGATCAAAAATAAACTTAAGAATAGCAACAACACTTCAGAATAACCTTTAATCATAGAACTTGGTATATGATCAAGTTCAACTGATTTTGGTAGCTGCGAACGTTTTATATCATTGTGAACACCAGAGTATAAAACAGGAGCTAAAGATAATATATTCATGAAATGACTGTCAGAGGAAAAACCTTTGGGCAGTGACTGCTACGAACAGACTAAAAATATGTAGAAAAAGCATCAACAATTTCATATGGTACAGTTACTGAAGTTCCATTAACTTCCGGCCGTATCGAAACAGCATATTTCTTCTAAAATTTTGATAGTTTTTTTTTTGTAAAACTGCCTTGAATAGGATTTAAGGTTTTCATCAATAAATTTCAGCCATTCAAGTCTGTTGGACTTAACTGTTGCCTTTACAAATTTGAATTAGAAAGTGAATTTATCATAAAAATATTCAGCCTCAAATATTTTTTTCTAATACAAAATTTTGATTTTTGAGAAAACTAAGATGGACGCTTATCTTCCTCAACAACCGAGAAGGGATTGCGGAGTCCATGGCTTCAGCTAAAGTGACATCGAGTCTATCAACAACATCTACAGAGGATTCTTCGTACAAAGGAGCCCAGTCATAATTAGACAATGCATCATACAGAAATAAAAAGCCACCAGCTGAATATATTTTAAAATAGTTAATAGTAACTATATCTCGAATGTCTAATATGCATAATGAAATAAATCTTATGATGGGGGCAAGGTTCGGCTGTGAAAATAATGAGGTAAGCTTAAGTTCATGAGAGATCGTATTGTTCAAAAGTTACTGGCATGAGAGTGGTCCAGAGATAGGGATTATCTCTATCGATTGGGCCCAATTGAGTAGGTCTACCTGAAGACGGAGATAGCGTCCCATCTCTGAAACGTCATGTAATTTTATGATTTTATTAGACAATGGAAAACATCCAGAAAAAAAATTTATTTTAAAAACGCACCATCATCGCAAACGTTTAGATTTGAGATGAGAGTGGTTGCAACAGTCAAATGATTTATTTTATTTTGGTCCAGTCTACAGTACTTTTGATGTGTTTATCTGTATCTGTATGGATCTAAAAACACAGACATTGCAAATTACATACATTTCATTCATTAACTTACACTGAAGATTATTTTTAATACTACAGTTTCATTGCTTACTTTGCTGTTGTGAGCAGAACAAACATGCTGACAAAACTGTCGTGTAGCGTCGTAAAGTGCTGGTCTCTGGGATCATCCGAGAAAAGGAAATAACCCAGAACAGCGTAGATTGTGACGAAAAATAGAAGTAATCCCATCATGTCAAAAATTGGCGGCAAAGACTGGAAAATTTGTCGTATGAAACGTCTTACGCCTCCGCAGTGACGTGTGTCCACCAAAAATATGGGACGAAGAGCGCGTGTCACGCGGAAATGCGATGACTGCCGTACCAACACTGTCACAGCCTCCACAAACATAATGCCAAGTGTTATGCACTGCAAGAAGCAACAAAGTATAAGGTCACATGACATAATTCTTATTTCATTCCTGCATTTAACAAGCCTGAATGACAAAACTGCAGAATATGACTTGAGTCCCCCTCCACAGCTTTTGAAACCAACTGCTCTTTTGGTTTAGTTTTTGGAGGTAATTATTAACTTTGATCAAGTTAGGATAGTTTCCTCAGGGGGACTCAACCATAACCAGCACTTTTACTACCTTTACTACAAAGCATGCGTACCCAAACTAAGACTAAAAATATCTAATTTTGTACTAAACAATGCATGTATTTCTCTTGTTTTGCTGAAAAGGCTAATAACTGACCTTAATCATAGTTCGTTTATGTTTCAAAATTGTTTTCCAACCAATCCAACGCAGTTTCAAAGTTAGCTCCACTCCAATGATTGAAAGAGCCAGTAGCTCGATGCTGCCATGTACTCCAACTGGAAGCTTTATTTTTAAGACACATTTTAATGAGTTATTAAACAGCTTTATTAATGCATGTAACAAACAATAAAGTGGGAGCAGAGAACTTACTTTAAATAGGGGAAGTGCTGGTTCTTCGACGAATGCAAGGGCGAGCAATATTAACGATGTTGCCAAATCAAGCCCATAATACCACTGGTTATGGACCAACAAATATGCAGGCAATGCTTCAGAGTTGTGTGGGTGTGAATCAAACTTTTCATTGTTTTCTCCTTCCTGGTGAAAATAACCCCGTTATGTTCAAGCTTTACATACGGTAATTATATAGTTCTAATGCATGAAATACTATGTACCTCAAGAAATATTGCTGCTTCATGATAATTCATTTCCCAGTGTTGATCAGCATCAATGTGTGTGTCTCCTGGTGCACTCAATTCGACAGAATTTTCAGTTGATATATCGCGATTTAAGCTAGACGTGCTCCCTATCTCATTGGGAAAATCATCTGCGGTTTGAGAAACCTCATGTTCTGCAACATAATTCATTGACAAGGAGTAACAAATGTCAAAAATGGATGATTTATAACGAAAGAGTACTAAGATAATTTACATGAAAAGTAAATACTGGGATAACTTACTGATGTTGTTAGACTGGTATGAACCTTCAATATTATCAGCGTCATCATTAAATCTTGTATAACCGTCAGCTACAGAATTAGCTCCTCTAGCAGAAGCCATTTGTAATGTCACTTCGTTACCAACATCATAAATATGTTATGTAATGCTTAAAGGCTTCTGAGAAGTATATTTAAAATGCTGCTTGTTACAACTGATTAAGTATGTACAGTATAAAAGTAAATTAAGGTCTCCTTTCATATACAACGTTTTTGAAAACTTGAATACTTATTCTTTCTTATACTCATGTTTTCCATACTGAGTAACAACTGCGATTGTAATTATAGTACCACAGATAATCTGCAGTAGTAATGACAACAACCGGGGTCTATTAGTAATTCGTAACTATTACTAATGCAATTATGCAGTCTGTGGGTTTAACAAGTTCGTTGCAGTGAAAGAGTTGTGTTGGGCTCACTGAATTAATAATGGTTCACAGAGTTATTCAAAGCAGTAATTTCATTTTGGAGTATGTGGCGATAGAAAGTTCGGTGGTCCCAATTATCATTCGGCTCAAATATTGTGATAGGCACAACTATAGATAATACGAAAACATGCGGTACAACCGAGTAATTCTATTGTTTAAAACTTTGTTCTTATTTGTACTATCAAATAATTCTATTAAATGAAGAAAGTCATTGAATGTATTTTTTCGCGTTGCAGTCCTACCAATCTGTTGTTGTTACTCTCAAAATTAAGATACTGAAAATTTGAGTTTCAGAAATGAAATTCAATTTCGTTTCTTAATCATAGCTTCAAAATTTCAAACCATCGCCAAGTTTGTAATGTTGATTGATTAACAATTGTTTTTAGGTTTAATGGAGAATGTTCTACTTTTACATTGCTATGTTTTGGGCGGGATGAATTGGAATAACCTGCAGGATTTATTCCACAAAAGTGCAGTACAGTAAGTATTTGTGCAGCAGTCATTTTATATAGAGTGATTTAACAACAGCTGAAAATGTACACCTGAACAAAGTGGCAGTTACGTGTGGCTCAGATTCATCTTTGCATTTAGTCTACAACCTACTGCCCCTTCATTATGTATCCCTTTTTCCTGAAAGCCTAGAGCAAGGTATTCTCATCTGAAAGAACTTTATTTTGCGTTACTTTCAGTATTTACACCGAGGAAAAGGAGATTGCATGAATGTTTTTGGAACGAGGAAAGTGTGCTTTGTTAATTCAGAAAGAAGTATAAGGCAAAGAAGTTAAAAAAGCTCTGTTTTGTGGACATTGATCCAGTGATGGAGGATCTTTCATCATTTTTGTCTGTAGAGACTGCCATGTGATTATCAGCAGTTATTATGAATAGTAGACAGAAGGGCAGAAGGTGGAAGTCTGAAGACAAAGTGTTGGCTCTGTCTCTCCTTAAACGTATCCCAAGATCATGTATCTTTCTCCATCAGATGAACTTTACTATTTGTCCTCAGTACTGTTCACTTCTAGACAGGCATCAATGCTCATGTGTTTGGTACACTCAAACACTTTCTGCAGAAAATGTCTGGTAAAGATCACTTTATCTTGTCTCATGTTTATTGAAATGTCGATCAGAGAGAACTTGTGTTTCAACTAGATGTTTATTGCATTGAGGGTTTTGAAGATCTTGTTAGGTATGGTAGGACATATACAATTGCAAATCATGCTCTAGCTTTTATGTTCTGTGGCATGCATACAAAGTGAAAGCTACCATTCTCTTACTATCTTAGCCATGGAAACACTAAGGCAAAGATGACTGTGTAATTCTTGAGTGAAGTGAATGTCTGTCAGAATGCTGGATTGCAGGTTGTTTGCTACTGTCTGTGTCATGGGTGCCAATGATGTCAAGGCCGTGAAACTGTTGGGTGCTACCAAAGGGACACCATATTTCATGTTTTTTTAATGAATTGTAACAGTATATGATTATCCCCATCTCTTGAAGTCTGTCTGGGACCTGCAGTTGAAGTCTGAGCTTCTGGGCATCTAGTCTCCTTTCATTAGTAAATGAGAACATATTCTGAAATTATATGAACTGGACAAACCCAATCAGTTTCACCTGCTCAATAAGCTGACACCCACCTCAACCTCAGCCACACTATTATTAAAAATATATATTAAAAGTTACAGTCAATCACAATTATAATAATATTAAAAGATTTAAAACATCATTTAAATACACTACTAGTTTCGGCTACAATTTAGCCATCGACGGGTGTATGTAGTATAAACCTATCACTAATTACTGATTTTTAATGTTCTCCATGTTTCACTGTCTTCATTTTTGATGGTGTTCTTGTCCTTTACTATTTCTTGGTTCGTTGCACTATCACTAGTCATTACTAGGTTTATATTTTGTACTTTGTGTTGACGTCATTTTTGCGCAGGACCAAGAAGCAATATCACACTCGTACGTAAGAGAACGGAGAACATTGGACTGCACAGGATTGTGGCTGGTAACCGACTACATACTACATACACCCGTCGATGGCTAAATTGTAGCCGAAACTAGTAGTGTATTTAAATGATGTTTTAAATCTTTTAATATTATTATAATTGTGATTGACTGTAACTTTTAATATATATTTTTAATATTATGAATCACAATATGACGCATTTACAATATCTTATAAATATCTCAGCCACACTGTTGTTGAAGGCCTCAATGCTCTGATGTCTACAGGTAAGAAACACCGCACTGCATTTAGCTAATTATGATGCTTTGTTATTCATTTGAATAAACTAGGAAAATTTTTCAAGTTTGCATCCCCAGAAGTTAGTTGTGATTATCAAAAATGTCATTATCATTTATTATATATTATGACCCTGTAGATGAACATATAAGTGATATGTGTCTCAGAAATATTATATTGATATATTCAAAATAATTGAATGCAAAATGAGATTAAATTCCGGAAATGCTCGCTAATTTCCGGTTCAAAATATTTTGTCTTCCCGTCTGATTTCTAAGAACCTGAAAATTAAAATATACAAAACAATAATTTTGCCTGTTGTTTTGTATGGGTGCGAAACATGGTCTCTCACTCAGAGGGAGGAACACAGACTGAAGGTGTTTGAGAAGAGGGTGTTGAGGAGGATATTTGGGCCTAGGAGAGAAGATGATGGGGCATGGAGAAAACTGCATAATGATGAACTTAAAAATCTGTATTCCTCCCCCAGTATTGTCAGGGTGATTAAGTCGAGAAGAATTAGATGGGTGGGGCATGTAGCGCACATGGATGGGACAAGAGGTGTGCACCGGGTATTGGTTGGGAAGATTGAGGGGATGAGACCGCTGGGGAGACCTAGACGTAGATGGGAGGATAATCTCAGGCAGGATCTATGGGAGATAGGAGTTGAAGGAAACTGGATTTTGTTGGCCCAGGACAGGGTCCGGTGGAGGGCTTTGGTTAATTCGGTGATGAACCTTCGGGTTCCGTAAGCCATCTGGTTGGTTGGGTCCACTATTTGGGAAACCTGAAGGGAAGAGACCGCTGGGGAGACCTAGACATAGATGGGAGGATAATCTCAGGTGGGATCTATGGGAGATGGGAGTCGAAGGAGACTGGATTTTGTTGGCCCAGGAGGGCTTTGGTTAATTCGGTGATGAACCTTCGAGTTCGGTAAACCATCTAGTTAGTTAGTTAGTTAGTTAGTCTGGAGACATCAGTCAAGTAAAGGTAGCAGTCTGGAGATGCAATCTTTTGGTGCCTTGTAATCATGGTTATAGCAAATCACATAAATTATCATTTTTTATTAAGACAAGCCCTGAAATCCACAGCATATTTCAACTAACAAATATTAGGAGCCCAGTTTTTGTGTTGGTCACCAATTTTGCATCCAAAAGATAGTTTATTAGCCTTTATTAGGACAGGCCTTGTTTCTCTCTTTTGAGATGTAAGAGTATACTAGCCAAAAAATGCAGCAAAACACAGAACTCTTACTAAACAACAAAATATATATAAATAACAGTAACACAAATATGTAACGAAAATATGCCTCTCTGGTGATAATAGCAGCTATATTTAGCAGTATTAACATATACCGTTAAGCCGCGTGTGTGTCAACTTTGCCTGTGTGACAGTGAGGATTGTCAACAACTAAACAAAACTTCCTCCTACAATGAAAAATGTCTCCACACTGCCATTCTCAATATTTAACATGTAATGAAGCCTTGAAAAAATTGGTATATATCAGAAAGTAAGGGTGACAGAAGAAACGGAAGGTCATAGCTGGGAATTGAATGAAACTCTATAACATACAGCTAATTTCAACCAGGAATCTATGTTTATCAGTGTTATCAGCACACTGGAATGAAAACAAAATAAATCTTTTAAGTCCAGCAGCAAAATTTTTATCAAGGAAATTACAGAAAAGATGTCATCAGTACCATTTATCATATTGCAGGGATAACTTTTATATAGTTGTTTGGCAGTTCATGTATCATCCATCTGTACATGGTCTGCACACAGTTTACATTTTATTACACCATTGAACATGATAATGCAATGAAATGAACTTGTTTCTGGTTTCTGTATCTTACAATGTTAAGAAGTTGCAGAATCAAGAATTTTTAGTCTGTGTTATTTCCCTGACTATAATTACATTTATCACATTTTAATTCAGGTAATTGCTGAAAGAAGTTAACGCAGTATTGCATGTAGAAGTAATCAAATTGTAATCCTAGCAAAATATAGGCACAAATAAGTATATATTCTACTGCAGCTCTTTGAGAGGCATGTTGACATATTGATTTTTATTGTGATCAACAGTAGGTTCCTGGCTGAGCCTGGTACAAAACCTAGCATCAGGTGGGGGCTTTGGCCATTGCTGTAATTGATTCGTTTGTAGGATGGTCTCGGAAACAGTTGAAAATCAGTAAATGTTTATAAGTTAGAGGTTAACAATCCATTTGTGGGAATAATTGTGACATATTTAATTTTTGTCAGCATTACTTAACTTTCATTAAGGTAGATCATTTACATACATTTCTGCTTTTTTAACAATCGAAGTATGATAGTTTTTATTATAGTGAACATTGTTATGTGATAATGTATGATATCAGAATTATATGATATAATGATGTCATGCTAGTTTGTGTTACTTTCTCTGTTGACTGTACTGTGGAATTTGCCTGTGAAGCATAAATCAAATTAATTCTATATACTGCAATTTCTTGTTACAGATGATGAATCAGTGGTGATAAAATATATTTGTCCCAGAAGTTCGTGCCGTGTAAAATTGGTGTTTTTTTCAGTTCAGTAACATCTAACCTAAAAATCATAATAATGGCTGCTGTAAATGCTGAAAGTTCAACAATCATGAAAACAAAAGCACTCAGTAAAACTTCATCTAAAGCTTTATTAAAATCATGTGGGAAGTTTGAGAACAGAACTTGTTCTGAAATATCTTTCAAGGATTTTCTGGATTTTCTTCACACATCTTATCAAATAAATGAAGCAATTGAAGGTGTTCCAGATGATTTAAGTGAAAAAGTTGATATAGATTGGCAAAACATTACAATGAATGAGTTTATATCATCTTTGCTTGTGGTTAAAGAAGACAGTTCTAACCTAAAAGCGATGTCAGACAATGCCAATAAAATTAATGTCAGTGAGCATCAGAAATCTTTAACAGAGCAATCCATTAATGTTCCTGACATTGGTGTCTGTGATACCCTCGAAGAACATATATTTGAGAAAACAAAGGATGCTAGTTCAGAAATGTCAGAACATAATTTCAACAGTGATGTCTCTGACATTATTACAAACAAGAAAAATTGTGTGGCCAAAGAAATTGTACAAAAAGGCAATATTATGAATGGCGTGGATCATACAACTAAATCGGTGCCAAATGAAGAAATTCCACTTAATTTGAAGAAAACTCCCAGCACAGTTACTTCAGGCCAAGCGAAGTGTAAGTTGCTTGCGTTAGGAAAGCATTCGGAGAGTAAAAGGAAAGTGATGCCAAGCAAGAAGAGTGTTTTATTTGACTCTAAAGTTAAGACAACAGATGAAGAGAACAACAACAAGTTTTTTGAAAATTTAATGAAACGTAAATTAAATGAAGTAATTCAGGAGGGTTTATTAGATTCGATATTGCCATATGTTGTACCGAAGCAACTACCTACTCACCCTGCTGTGAAGAAATCATCAAATTCAGTCATTAATAAATCACTTTCATTGACTTCCCTTGATAAGTCTTCATCTGGTCAGTTCTCTAAGGACAAGATCGCCACAAACAATAGGAGGAAATCAACAACGGAGTAAGTGACAGATTTATAGCTTTTCTGGGCTAATGAATAAAATAAATTTTAGTTTCTAAAAGATATTTATAAGATATTATAGGTGCGTCATATTGTGATTTATTTAAATAGTATTAAAAATATATTAAAATTGGCCGTCAATCACAATATAATATAATTAAAAGATTAAAATATCATTTTACGTTCCGTATCGAGTACTTGATTTACATGTGGAACATTTACGACATGTTTCGGCTATATATAGCCGTCATCAGGTGTTATGTTATAAACTTTTTAACTGAATTACTGATTTTTACTGATTTTTAATGATTTTTAGTTTTCATTTTTCTTAACATTTTCTCATCCTTCATATTGTATCTTCATCCGTTGTTGTGTCACAAGTCACTAATATGATTGTATTTCGTAGTGATGCCAATGTTGTGTATATTGGACTGTGACGTAAAGGTTTCAATACTATTAATGAAAATTGAATATAGAAAACAAAATAAATTTTAATATATTTTTAATACTATTTAGTTTCTGAAGTCAAAATTGTAGCAGATATTTTTCTGATGTCACTTTGTACAAATTTATTTAAAAAAACCTGATAAAACAGTTTTCCGTTCGATCAGACATAATCGACTTCTTGGATAATTTTAGGGTTGAAGTGGAGATACACGTGTGCGATGAGGTGAAGAATGTGAAACGAGATTTCCGATGCCCTCAGAAACTTCTGGTTTCTAAAATGGGATATTTTGCTGAAGTAACAACAGGTGAAAAATTATGTAGAATTGCATGATCCGATCCTGTTTGCTTCTCGTTATATCATTCTTGCACCATACAAGTTTTTATTTGAGTACTCTTTTTCAATCCAGGTCAGAAGCTCGAAGATATGGATATATCGGTGCATTGCGACATCACAATATTTGACTGGCTAATGCTTTGGGTGAAGAAAGATTCTTTACCAGAGAACAGTTGGCCAAAGCTTGGTAATTATTAACTTTTTATTCTTTATAATTGAAGCCTGTGTGTGAACATATATCAACTAATGCAACTATCCTGTCCACACTCCTTCCTTTCACAAGCATTTATTTTCCTATCTTCTTGTACTGTACTTCAGCGTGTAATTACGAGGCTCGTCCACAAAGTAAGTTTCCCTGGGGCTGTTTACAGAAACAAAACACAATTTCATGGAAATATTTATTGCAACAGATACAGCAAGTGTCCAGCTATTTTTCAACATATTCGCCACCGGAATTGAGACATTGGTCATACCGTGGGACCAACTTTTGAATACCTGTGTCGTAGAAGTCTGCCGCCTGGGATTGGAACCACTGTGTGACAACCATCTCCGCCTCTCAGTCATTCTCAAAACGCTGACGCTGACCGGACAGGAATTTCTTGAGGTGTAGGAAAAGATGGAAATCACTGGGAGCGAGGTCCGGGCTGTAGGGTGAATGATTAAACACCTCCCAGCTGAACTCCTGCAGGAGACTTGCTGTCCGTCGAGCCGTGTGCGGCCTAGCGTTATCACTGACCGCACTTCACAGTCGGCGGGAGCTGGAATAAGAACCTCCATCTTCAACAGCTGCAACGATGCTACTGTGAGAACGCGGGAAGTACCGTTAGTGCATGCGCCATGCTACGTCATTGCTCTATCACGTACGCACAGTCGCTTCGCGCAATATAAGGTTTGCTAGCTGTGGGACGAGTGGGAAACTTACTTTGAGGACGCGCCTCGTACATGCAAGCTCACTTTTAAAATGTCAACTAAATTTTACCTGCCTATAGTTTTTAATTGTATTCACAGACTGAAAATTCACAGAAGGTCAGAATTTTAGGTGACTGAATAAAGAATTGTGTGGAAAAAATTATTATTTTCTTTATTCATAATATTATTGATAACATTTTGTGTTTCATTATGTTGTCTACATTCCCAAAAAATTAAAGAATGTGCTAGTGAAAACAAAAGTATAAATGTTAACAGTAATTCAGGGGTTGGGTAAAGACTGGCCACGGAAGGCAAGGCGAAACCACTGTGGTACTTCCGCAAGAAATCCCCGATGGGGTCACGATGGTCAAGCTGACTATAGATGATAAAAAATAAATTCAGAGTTTTGTGTGTTTCTGTACGTATGAGACCATTTTGTATTTTAATGTTAAGGTGATATTACTGACCATATTAATCCTATGGAAATATCAAGTCATCTATTTAAAGCTTGAGGTTCTCATGACAGAGAGGATGCTGATTATGATATTTTGGGTTGTGTCACCATTTATTCTTCATGTGGTTACCAATGTTTAGGAGGAATATATTACCTCTATCTTCTACCCTGAAGATAGATACAGTATGTTCCTCTGCAACACTTTTAACCACCTACAATACTACATCGATGAGCCGGGATAGCTCAGTCAGTATAGTGACTAGCTACGGGCTGGACGACCGGGGTTCAATCCCCGACGGGGGCGGAGGATTTTTCCTCTAGCCTCTGCGTCCAGACCGGCTCTGGGGCCCACCCAGCCTCCTCTACAATGGGTACCGGGGTCCTTTCCCGGGGGTAAAGCGAGCCAGGGCGTGATGCTGACCACTCACCCCCATCTAGTGCCGAGGTCAAGGAAGAGAGGAGCTATACCTCCACTCACCCCAAACGCCTACATGGCGTATAGTGGGACAAACTTTACTTTACTTTACTTACAATACTACATCGTGTCAGAACTGAGAATTCCACAATTTACATGATGTGATATGTTTCACTCACTCGCTCTATGGCGCAGGAAATTATTTGAAAAGTCAATTGTATACGCAGCTTGTCAAATAATAGGAGTTGGCGGACTAATAACCAAGTGCAGAATACGATACACCGACTCCTGTGAAAGCAACATTCGGTGAAGTGTTACTTAATATAGTTTTGTAAAGAACTCGCCTTTATGATCTGTTTAAAACAATATTCTTTTGATTATATGAAATAATCCCCCCCATTTGCCACCGTTGATGACCTCTTGAGGTCGAAACACATTTGGCACTAGTGTCATTTATAGTGTAAACAGTTTTTGTTTGTATGCTTATTTGTATATCAGTACTATAGCTGTAAAAAATTAATTTCTCCCGTTTACAATTCATAAATGTTTCTGTATACTTGTGCTTATTGGAACTACGGATTTGGCACGTGAGTTTTTCCGTACTATAACAAATGTGTCTTGTGTTGAAGATGCGGGTAATGTGGTGCCAATCTTGGTATCGGCGGCTTTCCTGCAGATGGACCCACTGCAGCACGATTGTCTTAAGTTCTGCCATCAGCATATGAATGAGATAGCAAAGACTTCTACCAACCTGGCCTGCCTTAATGATAGTATCCTTACTAGGTACGCTACTTTTGCGTTCGAAGGTTTAATTGTAACTCATCTTTATCGACATCATATTAAAAATCGAAATGAATTGCTTTAGGCCTTCACTCTAAAAATATGTCTGAGTCGTGGTGCAATGCAAGTGGTCCACAGTCAGTATGTTTCTCAAAAATATCTTGTGTCAATAGAAAAGAACCGTACTGAAACCGGGGAAGCTCCCGGAGGAAAACTCCGTGTTGCCTAGACCACGGCCTTGCCCAACACAAGTTATAAATTCGGGCACCGCCGGGAATCGAACCCGAGACCCCATGATTACAAGGCCAGCGTTCTAACCGCTAGACCACCGTGGCGGTTAACTTAATAATATGTAATGTAAAAGAAATAGGAGTCACATTTTTCATTACGTTATTTTATTATTAAAATTTTCTTTTGTCTAGACTAGCAAACCTCTTCTCCAACTCCGATGTTGAAGGTCTTCATGATAAGAAGGACAAGATTCAAAGCCGTTTATACTGCAAGCTGATTTTGGCCTTAACAGAGACAAGTCCTGAACCTGCTCGTGGCCATTTTTCCAGTCTTGCAAGCATATACAAATGTGGAAAATGTGATAAACTCATTCTACATCAATTGGGAGGGCATATTCCATGCAAACCAAGCAATATGAAGATGGATTGTTTTGGAAATATTCATGGAAATCATACTAGGTAATCTGTCACACTGTCTCCATGCTGTGTCATTAACGAAGGTAGTCTAGTAAATGACCTGTTTTGACCTCAACACTAGGTAGGATTTGAGGTTTCTATGGCAGTGAGTCTGGATTGTAAAATTTACCAACGTTTCAGAGGTCCTTGCTGCCTTCATCAACAGGGCAACAACCCAGAAGACAGCCATTGACAACAAAGAAATCTTTAAAATGTACATTGTAAGAGTATCAGGTACAGTGTTTCAAAATATAAAATTTATAAAGATTTCTGTCTTCTGGGTTATTGCGCTGTGTAGTCTGGTCGATGTTAACCAACGTTTCAGAGGTCATACTGCCTCCGTCATCAGGGCGATGACAGAAATCTTCATATTCACCGCTGTGAGAACCTCAAGTCTTACATATAAAATTTATGTTTAGGGCAACATTTTACAATGCTCTTCTGCGACCCTTTTTTCCTCTGTGGAACTGAATTTCACTTTATTTTGATACGCAGTTCTAATTATTTCCATGTAGTTACATTAAATAAAATTAAGTTGTATGTCCGATGACTTGCTGGTTGGACTAAATTAACATTTAACTGAATTACTGGCAATTTGGGCTCTGACAGTACTAAATGTTGATCTATCAGTATGTATAAAAAGGTATGAACTTTGTAGTCGCTGTTATATATAAATGACTTTTATGTTTGGCAAATTGTTAATAATAAATATCCACTTTGGTTCCAAGGTTTGAGGTTTGGCCCGTGAAGATTATGATAAATGTTGGAGTGAGAATTATATGGAAATATGAAAACTTTTCATCAAGATTTTACTCGGAGATCTTATTGTACGAATTTGCTTTTTTTTTGTCACTAATGCCATACTCATGTCTGCAACGAAAGCAAAATTAGTCTGTTATTTCAAAATCTAAAAACTAATGTGCAGTTTGAAAACGTGTTCCAAGCACAGTTACTCCTTAGGAAATATTTTTTTTTTAATAACAGGGTTTACAGGGGCAGCAGTTTTAATGCAAAAGAAGTCTGGTGATTGTGGTGAGAGACAGAGATTTTTTATTGGGATTGCCCAATTTTTTTTCACATAGCCATAAAAATAATGCTGCCTTCACCGCTCACCTGGCGCTCGACTGGAATCAGAACGGAGAAGTTTATTTTATTTTTATAGTTACTTTTATGCTCTTATATTTCATGATTTATGCACTTCAACTAGTATTCTTTGGACAAGTAACGTTTGTCATATGGGTATAGGGCACTTTCACACCTGAACTAGGAGGCTACTTGCTGCTGTACTTGAACTATGGGATTTATTGGTGTTTAACTGTGATGCAAGGTCCGGCATGCCCTGCTGGATCACGTGCAAGCAGTGACGAATGATAGACGAGCCTTGGAACATGACGCGGAAACAAATGATACAAGAAGCATTTGATGTAATATGAAGACCCATGAAACCCATGTTTTCAGACTGTATATTTATTTTTGTGATAGCTCTCTTAATCGAAATGGTTCTGAATCAAAGCTTTCTACAGTAAGAAATAGAACAGAAAATTCTGATGTTAGCATTTATCAATTTTGAACACAGGCCTTGTCCATGATTACGGAACATTAAGAATAACGTATATGAACAGGTCCCAGTCCGAGAAAAGGATGGAAGGATCCTGTTCATATGGACCTGTCGTCAGACAGAACACTAAATAATAATAAGATGAGGTGGTCTAGCGGTTAGAACGCTGGCCTTGTAATCCTGGGGTCTCGGGTTCGATTCCCGGCGGTGGCCGAATTTATAACTTGTGTTGGGCAAGGCCGTGGTCTAGGCAACACGGAGTTTTTCTCCGTGGCATCCCAACAATTACTCCATTCACACACAGAAGAAGGCAATGGCAAACCACTTCTGGATCATCTGCCAAGAACGTATATGAACAGGTCCCAGTCCGAGAAAAGGATGGAAGGATCCTGTTCATATGGACCTGTCGTCAGACAGAACACTAAATAATAATAATAATAAAATGCCTATATCATGTGTTAATAGAATTGAATGCTTGGAAATGCTGACAGTGAACAGAGTACTTGTTAAGTTAATTTGTGCTATGTGTGACAGCAATAACAACATTCTTGTAAAAATTGAATTTTCTTTTATCTGATTGGACAAGATTGTGGACTTTCTTCTCTTTTGTTTTTGTGATTTATATGGACAACAGTGTTGAATGCTAAGAGATGGGACATGTGGAGGAATACACATTAATAGAACTTTCATTCTACGTACTTTGATGTTATGGACAGTCGTGCAGTTACAGCCAAGGCAGAAAATAATTTACAGTTAACTGTCTCAAAATTTGACATGTCACTTTCAGTTTAAAAAATAAAATCATGGTCCATTTAGGTAAAGGCATTTGAGGTTTTCACAGTGGTGAAAAGTGGCTTGCAGTCTTCTGGGTTGTGATGTAGTCTTGTAGGTAGGGCTATCCTGAAAATGGAGTTGATATGTTCCTCTGAAATGTTGCTAACCACCTACAAGATTATGTAGCATCACAGTCCATTTGACCACCATCCACAAAATTTGCACCTGTAACAAAATAGAAAATACACATGATTGCCTGAGCTACATGCCCTGCCCTACTCATCGTCCTTGACTTGACTAGTCTAATTATATTTGGCGAGGAGTACAACTTATGAAGCTCCTCATTATGAAACTTTCTCCAGTTTTGTAATAATTCATCTCTGTTAGGTCCATAACCCTGTTCTTAAACACCCTCGGTCTACACCCCCCCATTCCCCATAGTGTCAAAGACCAAGTTTTGCACCCATACAAAATTACAGGAAAAATTGTAGTTTTATATTTTAATCTTTACATTTTTAGATGGTAGATGAAAAGGCAGATGGTTCTGAATGGTAAACATCTTCCATACTACACGGCGGAACAACCCAGAAGACAGCAATATTCAACTTTACTATTCTTATAATCTTTTTTTATCCTCGCATGAGCACTTACATCTCGCAAGAGATCTGTTCCATTCAGGTTTTCCTTATAAAATTTTGCATGCATTTCTCACCTCTCCCATGCGTGTTTCTACTGCTTCTTCCTTGCTTTTGTCTTTTATCCCCATACCTACGTCTCAGTTCCGTACTTTACCATCGATTTAAACAATATATTAATCGGTATTAACCAGTCTATTATGAATGCATTGAATAATAATAATAATAATAATAATAAAGAATTGAATAATAATAATAATAAAAAGAATTGAATAATAATAATAATAATAATAATAATAATAAATAATTGAATTGAATTGAATATATATGTAACATGAAATTCATATTGTGGATGGGAAGAGTAAAATTTGTATTGTTGTGTGCAATTAGCATTTTGTTTCAGGGACCGAAGCTGGAATCTGAACGATTATATACAGAGCTTAAGGCAGGATCTAGAGAGTTGGCGCAATGTGTATTGGCGATTGTGGGCAGACTGTCACTTTCTTCACTGCGGTGCTTGCCGTAATTACTTCCCAGTTCATCAGATGCAGTGGTGCTGCCACCATCCAGAGCCACCACAGTTCTTCACCATGGAACACCAGCGTGCTATGACGTTCCCTATCGGTCGCTATCCTTGTTGTGGGGAAAGAGGATATCGCTTTGAAGTTATAAAAAACCTGTCAGTGAGTATGACAGCCATTTTAACATTAACGTATCTAACCTCTAGCTTGTTGGAGATCCTTTTGCTGGCCAAATAAATTGTATTTGAATTACGTTAATATATATAAATATAAATATATAAATATGATGCTCGCTGTAACTCTTCTTCTTCAACTTCAAGGATGTAGCCCACAGGCCTGTTTCTGACTTCAAGAGAATTCATCTTGCCATCTAGCTACAGGTTGTCCAATATTTCGGTATCCTCTTGTTCTGTCCGTGGCTCTGTTATACCAAGATATTAAATTAATGCTTAAATAGTATTAAAAATTATATTAAAATTGGCCGTCAATCACAATATAAGATAATTAAAAGATTAAAATATAATTTTTCGTTCCGTATCGAGTACTCGATTTACATATGGAACATTTACGACATGTTTCGGCTATCATAGAGCCGTCATCAGGTGTTATGTTATAAACTTTATAACTGAATTACTGATTTTTAATGATTTTTAGTGTTCATTTTTCTTATCATTTTCTCGTCCTTCATATTGTATCTTCATCCGTTGTTGTGTCACATGTCACTAATATAATTGTATGTCGTAGTGATGCCAATGTTGTGTATATTGAACTGTGAAGTAAAGGTTTCAAAACTATTAATCACAGTCGGCGGGAGCTGGAATAAGAACCTCCATCTTCAACAGCTGCAACGATGCTACTGTGAGAACGCGGGAAGTGCCGTTAGTGCACGCGCCATGCTACGTCATTGCTCTATCACGTACGCACAGTCGCTTCGTGCAATATAAGGTTTGCTAGCTGTGGGACGAGTGGGAAACTTACTTTGTGGACGCGCCTCGTACTTGTTACATTTGCGGCTTATGTGCAAAATATATTTTGAAACCAAACTGGATAATTGCTGTATTTGGTATTTCCATCCCGTCAGCCAACTTCCTTAACAGTTGAGGTGTTTTCACTCCGGTAAATATTTAAGAGCTCTGTTTATTTACAGTAACAAATTTGTGTGTTTCAGGGTTGCCAATTCAAAGAGCATACACCTGTTCTCGACTCTCCTAGAGATATTGAAGTCCACAAGTTGTTTATGAAACATCATAATTTGATAATATTGGAGCCACAGAAACTTCAATTTCCTGTTAGTAACAGAGGTAAACAGTATGCAGGTTTACAAACAGTAAATCATGTGAGAAATGATATTTTAATCTTTAATTTCCTATTCTACTATATCACCATATAATTAAATGAGTATTTAATTTATGTGCAATGGCTTAAAGAAATTTTTTATTAGTCGAGAACCCATCTTGTCCTGCATGAAGATAGGTAGCGTGGGAACAGTCTGTCTCATGAGTAATTCTTGATACTTGGACAAACATTGTTCTTTTTAGTACCTTTCCACCTGTTTTTATTAATCTGCCGGATTTTATCTCAAGTCATTTGTAGACAGGAGCATATACGAGGTGCGATCGGAAAGTTTCAAGACTGTGTCAATAGAGGGCGAACCGGATGTAGTACGAGCTTCTGCCACTAGGGGGTGCGGCCTACATTCATAGTGAATCAGTGTGCCAGCCGGCATCATCGAATTAGCATTTGTATCTTAGTTACGGGCGTTTTGGTAGTGCATTACACCGACCCTCCTGCGATTTCGGAATGGCGTGTGCATCAAATTTTGCCAAAGACTCGCCAAAACGGCTACGGAAACCTATGAAATGCTAAAGCAAGCATTTGGGGAGTCCGCAAACTTTTGTGTGGCATTCACGTTTTAAAAATGGCCGAACCTCTGTCGATGATGACGAGCGTTCTGGACGACCATCTTCGAGCACAACGCCCGAAAATGTTACGAAGATTCGGCAGGTCATTCACGAAGATCGACGTCGTACCATCAACGACTTGTGCGACATTGTTGGGATAGGCTAAGGGACCTGTCAGCTGATTCTAAAGGAAGAACTCCACATGCGACGCATCCTGTCTGAGGACCAGAAGCAGAATCGACTGACTTCTCGTTTGTCAGGAGCTCAAAGATATTGCAAGAACCGATCCCAACTTCGTTTCTAAGCTCCGTGTGACTTCTTCCTCTTCCCAAAGATGAAAATTCAGCTAAAGGGAAGGAGATTTGAGACGATAGAAGAGATTCAGGCAGAATCACAGATGGTGCTTGACAGGCTGACAAAGAAAGATTTCCAGGGATGCTTCCAGGCTTGGCAGCGGCGCTGGGATCGTTGTGTTCACTCCCAGGGGAACTACTTCGAGGGTGATGGATGAATTTAATACCTGAGATAAGTGTACGGGTTTTTGTACGTGCAGTCTGGAAACCTTTCGATCGCACCTCGTAGCCCTGGAATCTGACATGCCTTTAAACCCAGAAAGAAACATTTTTGGTTTTCAAACAACATGGGCACTTGACAGTCATGTGATCTATAGAATATTAATTTTTCTTTACAGGATTAGACAGTAAAGGCAGTTTCATTATATACATGTATTGTCTAACTCTCATACCATTTTGTTCTAAACATAAATATTGCATTTACAATGTGATCATCTGATTTTTGAAACCATGTGGTTATGTTTAGGGTAGATAATACCCTAAAAATGAATTCAGCTTGTTAGGACAGTTCTTTTGCTCTGATTTACATAATTAGCATAAGTTTGAGTTGCTTTATTAAAGTGCAAGGCAAATACATTGTTATTTCGTAATATGTTTGACAACTCTGTCCTTTGTCATGATCCCATACCCTCGCAAGATGTTCCTCAATGGTAAATGGACTTCTGTTCACCGTGAACAATTTCAGAACACTTTGAAATATAAGAAAAGTTGTTGTTACAAAAATCGTGTCTATAATAGCACTTTCATGAGAGGAAAATTCACAGCCAGTGTCTAATTTCTACCGATTATTGCAATTTTGTAGGATTTGAGGTTTTCACGACAGTGAGTCTGACAGTTGCTGTCTTCTGGGTTGTTGCGCCATGTAGTCTGGTAGGTGTTTACCGATGTTTCAGAGATCCTCGCTGCCTCCATCATCGCCCTGATGATGGAGGCAGCGAGGATCTCTGAAACGTCAGTAAACATCTACCAGACTACGCAGTGCAGCAACCGAGAAGACAGATGTCTTATTGCAATTTTATTCTACAAACAAATTAATTTTCTTTCTGTTCTGAAAATAAGTATTTACATATTTTTACACCAGTAATGAAGTAGGATTTTTATTATTGATTTTTGATTTTGTTTATAGAGGGAAGCTTGTTTGTACTTATAGAACCGGGAAGAGATGAAGGTGTCAGTCGAGAAGTGCTCTGGTTGGATGGAATTGAGTTGGCACCTCCTCGACCAAGGCAGGGTCTTCTTGCAAAGATATGGGAGACACACCAGAAGAAAGAACAATACATCTCTGGTGATTATCACATACATTTGTTCTCATGCATGTCTTTACATTTTTATGTTAGGTTGACAAACTTTTAAAAGCAATTTTTCCTGTATTTGTTCTTTATTTCAAGTAATTAAACTTGTTTTTGAATGGATTGTTGATTTCCCTTTACCAAACACATAGCAATCACCATTTTTCATGAAAGGGTCTTTTGGGTATCAGACTGTTTGAGTAGTAAACATTACAGACTCTTGTAAGAATGTGCTACCTCCTTCTTTGAGGTTCACTGCAGGTTACTTTGAGTGGTCAGCATCACGCCCCGACCGCGCTTTACCCCCGAAAAAAGACTGTGGTACCCATTGGATAGGAGGCTGGTTGGGCCCCAGAACCTGTCTGGACGCAGAGGCTAGAGGAAAAATCCTCTGCCCCCCGTCGGGGATCGAACCCTAGTCATCCAGTCCATAGCCAGTCGCTATACTAACTGAGTTATGTCGGCTAATTCTCATGGCATATTTCATTTTCTTATGTCAAAATATATGTCACAAGCAGGAGCATTTCATAATCTACACATACTCTAACTTTTTCATATAATTCGAATTGTGATTTAACGTTTCAGAATAACACTTGTCTATGTACTTACATTTAATAATGTAAAAGGTGAAGTTTCCAGTGTGCGTAAACACAATACAATAAAAATTTGTATGAGACATGGAAGTAAAGCTTCATTCATTCTAAACTCTGTTCTAGAAGGGGGTGAGGCTTCATCTGTTGTCTCTTTACCCTGGGGGAAATTGCCCACAGTTTAGTAGGAAGCTGACCCTTGTGCATCCTATAGCCAATCCTGTCTAAGAATAAAAAGTCCAATCTGTCTTTGCATTTCTGTACTGTTCCTGAAGTACAAGGCTGATTATTTTGGACAAGGCAACAACTCTCATTCAAAAGACTTTCAATCGCCATTCATCTCAGAGGATGGTTGTAGCTTGGAACTCGCTCAGGTTTTTTTGTGGGCAAAAACAGAACCATTTTGCAAACATGCCATCATTTCAAAGATGGTTGTCTTCTGGGTTTCAATGCCTTGTGGTCTGACGTTTACCAGTGCTTCAGAGGTCCTTGCCTTTATTAACAGACCATTGACCTCAGAAACACTGGTAAACTTCTACCAAACTACATTGGCTACAACCAAGAAGAGATCCATCTTTGTACAACCATTCTTCTTTCTTTATTTCCTGTCGCTCTTTTCTAGAGCATAGGGCCTCCTTTCGGTGGTTTCCTTTGTCTTTCGATGTGTGCGTTTGTGAGTAGTGAGTGACCAGCCCACTGACTCTGCACAATTGACTGCCAGAGCCATCTAGTAGTGAATCAGGAGAGACTTGGGTGAGAAATGGCCACTGAATTTTGCTTTGCGAAACATCTTGTATCATGCTCGTAAGGTTCGGTTACATGTAAATCTTCGACATGGGGCCACCAACTTTACTTCCCCTCCGAAGGAAGTTGTGCTACAGATTTTTATCACCCTTAAAAATCCATCGTCTGCGGTCGGGTTTGAACCCGCGAACCTTGGGTCCAGTGGCAAGCACGCTAATCGCTAGTCTACCGAGGGCGAATGGGTACAACCATGAGAACCTCAAGTTCTACATGTGATTAGTTTTTCTATTGTTTTAAAAAATAAGCGTAATAATAGATTTATTTGAAAATATTTCTCTATTCATTTTAGGTGCTTCTTCAAGGAATAATAGTAGTGCCAGCAGTGGCACAAATAGCATTACTAACAGACCAGCTACGACGTGTGGACGTCCACCTTTAAGGAAACAGATGTCAGCTGCCGAAGTGACCAGCGATACCGGCAATAATCCAGATATAGATAATTCATCCACGAATGATGATAACAGTAGTAGTAGCAGCAGCAGTAGTGATTCTGACGACCAGTCAGAGGAATCTGGGCATGCACCAGTCCGCTCCGTGACGGCGCAGCCGCGGTTCACCGAAGGTCATCAGTACTTTAAACCCACCAGGAGCAGGTTTGGACCTTTGCCTGTTACTTATTTCCAAAATGAAACTTGTACGAAGTCTCAAGCTGTGTGTTCCTCATAATGACTCTTAATCTTTCAAGAATGACTTTTCTCATGCCTTCTTTGTATGTAAACATTTTCTTTTGTAAATTGTACCATTTCATTTGCTTTCTATTTTGGTGGTCAGTATCTCCTCTATGGTAATTAAGTCGAGAAGAATTAGATAGGCAGGTCATGTAGCACGAATGGATGGGACAAGAGGTGTGCACCGGGTATTGGTTGGGAAGCCTGAGGGGAAGAGACCGCTGGGGAGACCTAGACGTAAATGGGAGGATAATTTAGGCGGGATCTATGGGAGATAGGAGTTGAAGGAGACTGGATTTTGTTGGCCCAGGACAGGGTCCGGTGGAGGGCTTTGGTTGATTCGGTGATGAACCTTCGGGTTCCGTAAGCCATCTGGTTGGTTGGGTCCACTATTTGGGAAGCCTGAGGGGAAGAGACCTCTGGGGAGACCTAGACGTAGATGGGAGGATAATCTCAGGCGGGATCTATGGGAGATAGGAGTTGAAGGAGACTGGATTTTGTTGGCCCAGGACAGGGTCCGGTGGAGGGCTTTGGTTAATTCGGTGATGAACCTTCGGGTTTGGTAAGCCATCTGGTTAGTTAGTTAGTGAGTGACCAGTCAGCGCAAAGAAGGTCTGTTGGTAAGCAGCTAGACCTCAGTCTGTTGAGACACCGTGTGATGGAAGCATCGACTTGCTTCAAAATGTAAACATTTGACCTGAAACATTTATTTTGTAATTTTATTTGTTGTGGGTTGATGAGCTGATCTAAATGCAAGTAAAAAAGGAATTCCCCCGATTGGGTGGACTCGATACATGAGGTCACTTCTGGTGGTCAGTTCATGTAATGTTGCGTCACCTAAACCGGCTTTTGTATAAATTTGAGTAACTCTTTTGTTAAATGTTATTTTCTCACCACCTTCCTGAAATAATGCAATTACTTGGTTAAAATATGAATAATTTTCAATGCTCTTTTTAAATATAATATAACAACATTTTTTTACAACTTCATATGATTCACTCTAGGTGGTAGCATTGTGCAGACCAACAAAAATGTGTTTTCATAAGAATGACACAGCAAAAGGAAAAGTTTATTTCTTGATGGGGACTAAAGTCAAATATCATACTATACAGTAATGGATTCTTGTTCAACTTCAGTCGAAAATCGAAGCAATAGAATTAATACTTGACTGACTTCCTTGGTGTGAAATATTGGGATGGTCAGTCAAAGTACTGAGTTACAAGAAGTTCGCCTTACTGCGACAGACCAATTGAAATTGAATACGGCTTGTGGGCGGGTTCCCACTGCTGTTCAGGAACGAATCAAATCGCCGCATCGAATTCAAATTCAATAACAAATTACGTAATGCAGTAGTATTTAAAGATGAGCTGGGAGTCAGTATAGTGACTAGCTATGGGCTGGACGACCGGGGTTTGATCCCCGATGGGGGCAGAGGATTTTTCCTCTAGCCTCTGCGTCCAGACCGGCTCTGGGGCCCACCCAGCCTCCTCTACAATGGGTACCGGGGTCCTTTCCCGGGGGTAAAGCCGGCCGGGGCGTGATGCTGACCACTCACCCCCATCTAGTGCCGAGGTCAAGGAAGAGAGGAGCTATACCTCCACTCACCCCAAGCGCCTACATGGCGTACAGTGGGACAAACTTTACTTTACTTTAGTATTATTTAAAGAGCGACTGGTTGCGGGGCTCTCTCTCAATATCTCTCAACCTCTCGCAAGCTCCCAAGTTTTTTTGATATACAGGTTGTTCAGATTGTGCTCCTCTTACATTAAATTCGTCCTACAACAGCCGATTCAACTCACTAACCAGTGTAACTGTAATTGGTCTCTATTGTCTTAAGCGACTATAAAGTTGACAACTTCCGGCTCACCAGTGGCGTTATTGATATTCGGGACTGCTCACCTCATATAAAGCATCAACCCTACCCTTGTCTTCCCCCCTGTATATTCCCTGGGAAGTAGAGTTACATGCTCCCCGACCTAAATCCCCGCCCACTGTCAAATTACCCAAAATTCCCTTCAGCACGCATAACAAGTGTCAAAGCAGCAACCATATGAGCGCCTGGCACGTCACTGGGTTTGACCTGTGACCACAACAAAACAAACACCGTGGCAAAGAGAGTGTGGAAGGATGGTTGCATCTGTTTATAATATATCACGTCATATCATTTAGAAACAATGTTTGAATGACACGACTCATTTGTGCCATTTCTTCACTAGAGAAGCGAGTTGCCAGTGGGATCCAAAAATGTCTGTCCGCAGTAACCAGGACATCCAAAGAGAGTATGAAGAATACGCTGCTCGTAAGATGGCAACATTTCTCGCACGAAGAACGTGTGAAGATTCATCAAACCTTTATACTCGAATGCGCAGCCATTCGCACGGACATCATGGCTACCACGGCCACTCAATCTGGAATAGTCACATCATACCACAAGGTATGATGACTTTTTTGAAATATTATATCAGTTAATTATGCAAATTGACACTGTACTTGTTAAAGTCTCCTGTTTGCAGGTGGAATCTATGTTCGCTTGGAACGTGAATGGAGGGAAACTAATTGTCATTCGCATGGGTACCGTGGAAATTCAAGTTATTCACGATCTATGAGCTGGGGAATTTCTTCCAGGCCCAGAGTGCGTACAGAAAGGCGATGATTAGTGTATAACTAAGACTGTAGTTGTTTCATGGAATTATTCTGATAATACTGCTAATATGAAATAAATTGAGATATATTCTAAGAGTAATTATTTACTCTGTATCTTAAAAATCCATTTACACAGTTTCTTTGTTTAATTTCGTTATCCCTGTACTCACTTTACACATGATTTTTGTTCCTTCGAAGCTGAAACTCCTCTAATTATATAACGGTATAAAAGCAAGAGAGAAATGCAAATTATCGCAAATCTGCATTTCATATATTTGTTATCGGAAAAGTGTAAAATTTCGTACATCAGCTTGTATAAATGGAAATGTTGCTAGAAGAAGATGTCATTCAATGCTGTAAAATATCTAAGTATACTTCAGGATATCAGGGACGTTATGAAAGCCATAACAAAATTTTCGAACCGCTAGCATTTATTTGCGTGTATTACGCCAGATGCATTTCAGTCCGATGGAATTTTCGTCAGTGACAGTGTTGTTTCAACCTTACATGTTACAATGTATCATCCCAAAAATAGTAAAATGTCAAAATTAATTCCTGTTATACATTAAAATTACAACTAAATATTTGGTAAATATAAGCTAAAATAGAATATAAATATTTTAGAGTGCGCCTTCATCAACCGTCATGCTACCTCATAACTAACTAAGAAGATGGCTTACCGAACCCGAAGATTCATCACCGAATTAACCAAAGCCCTCCACCGGACCCTGTCCTGGGCCAACAAAATCCAGTCTCCTTCAACTCCTATCTCCCATAGATCCCGCCTGAGATTATCCTCCCATCTACATCTAAGTCTCCTTAGTGGACCTTCCCCTCAGGCTTCCCGACCAATACCTGGTGCACACCTCTTGTCCTATCCGTGCGCACTACATTCCCCACCCATCTCATTCTTCTTGAATTAATCACCCTTAAGAGATTGGGGGGAAAACAAATTATTATGCAGTTTTCTCCACGCCCCATCGTCTTCCCTCTTAGGCCCAAATATCCTCCTCAACACCCTATTCTCAAACACCTTCAATCTGTGTTCCTCCCTGAGTGAGAGACCATGTTTCACACCCATACAAAACAACAGGCAAGATTATTGTTTTGTATTTAACTATACAAATTTTACTACAGGTTTCATTTAAGCACATTTTTATTAGACTCACTAGCTTCTTTGGTATACCAAATTTAATTTGAATATTGTCTAACACTTCTCCCATAAGAGAGTCATAAGCTTTTTTGAAATCTATAAACAATTGATGTACGGTCCCACCGAACTCCCATTTTTTCTCTAGTATCTGACGAATGCAAAAGATCTGATCAATCGTTGATCTGTTTCGTCTGAACCCACACTGATGATCCCCAATAATTTCATTCGCATATGGAGTTAATCTTGCCAAAAGAATGTTTGATAGAATTTTGTATGAGGTTGATAGCAGAGAAATTCTTCTGTAATTACCACACTCAGTCTTGTCCCCCTTCTTAAGAACAGGAATAATTATGGATTCCTTCCATTGTTGTGGCATCTCTTCCTTATCCCAAATTAACTGAATAAGCTTATGGATCCTCATATTCAACCCTTTGCCACCTGCTTTAATTAATTCTGCTGGAATCTGATCAATTCCTGGAGGTTTATAACCTTTCAACTTCCCAATGGCTAGTTCAACTTCATCTAAAGTAGGTTCTGGCACTAACAGTTCAGCTGTATGCATTTTAATCTGTCTAATATCACCAGTCTCATGAACATTTAAGAGCTCGCTAAAGAAATTTTTCCACTTATTCACAATTTGTATTGGATCTGCAAGCAAATTGCCATTATCATCCTTTACCAAATTGGCCTTTTCTTAAAGTTATTAATGCCTCTTAGAATATTATTATAGTTTATTTTCGCTGCATGATTGTGAAAGATTTATCATATAATACGTTGCCTAGGCATTCTATACAGTATTCTGGCAAACATCTGCAACTAAATTATTTTTAAATATTAAGTAGAGTTTTTTTTGATATTCTGATAATCACCAATTTAATAAATTTATTAAACTGCATAATTATGTCTCAGTAGGTTTTTCTTCGTGCAACATATTCCAGACACATGCCATATTCGTGAAAAAATGAATCACATAGAAACGAAAAAACAATGTTGTATCAAATGTTGGAAATGTCTGCTGTGTTCAGCAATGCATGCATTAACCCTATTCTTCATATTTATTACATCCCAGTAAAGAGTTCATATGTCATGGAAACATTTTGCCAGATAAGATACTGTTGATTTGTTTGGCACATGACTTTTTGGTTATCATGGCTGCTATTCAAGAAATTGTTTTTGTTATGTGACTGATATTTTTTGAAGGTTGAAGAATAGTTATCATTCTTACCGACTGGGCTACTGCATCGATCGCTTTTTGTCTACTAATGCTCAATAGGTGTCAGCACAATATAATGGGAGGTGTGTTGCCATCGAATGTCATTGGAGCTACGTAGCTACAGGTTTCTATGTCTGGCAATAATTTAGGTGCAATCATTAATTGTGAATCCTAGTTTGCTGTTGTTTTCGCTTAAAACACAGACTTCGACTCCGTGTTTCGCCTTATATTTTAGTGCTACTGTACATAATGCACCGGATCGTGGAGTGCGTTCCGAATTTCTCAGAGGGCCGGGACCAAAAGGTAAGATTTGACGACCTATTGTGGGCGAGCTTGTGCAGGCACAGAATTCTGTCAGCGGTACGGTTTGCCGCGTTGTGTGTTTTAAAAAGTTCTGTACACAGGAAGAAAGGTGCAAACACAACACTTTTGCTAGAAATCGAATCTCGATCTCATCTGGAGCCCTTTTAGTGTCGACAGTATGACGAATGATTTATTCCTCTCCCCCTCATGTTCCCGCGTAGTCGGTGGTTACCAAAGATGTTGAGCTATGAAGAGATGCACATTTTGACTGCAAAGTCTCGTAGAGAAAAGTTGGAGTTGACTGAAGGGACAAATTGAAATTGATGTTTGGGCAATAAATAAATTGCATTCTGTGCGTTGTGAAGCTGTGAACTGGGCTGCACAGTGTGCGAATCTATCCCATTTAGATAAGAACAATAAACATGGCTGACGCGACCTTATCAGTAATTACACAAAACAAAACCTGTCGATATCCTCCCGAATAGGTCGAGAGCGGCGAATACATGAAACCAAATTCCGTGGTTGGCAAAACTGGATGAAAAAAAAATTTGACGAGAGTGTGATTCGACAAGTGCGTTCATGATACTACGAGATGTATATTTTAAGGTATTATCTCTGAATCATCTGAGGTGCCAGAGGAAAAACAAATTCTTAGTGAGGGAAGTCTGTCTAGGATTCATACCAGGCCACATTCATCAATATCAGTCCACTCAGTAGCTGTCTTATTGTTCATAGAACAGCTTATGAGAATGTCTACACATTACTTAACGCAAAACAAACAATCAGGTATATGTTTTATAAGACGCAGTTCTTAAAACGCTTTTTAAAGGACTAATACATTTCTGAATGTATCAGATATTTCATGTCCGTCCTATGCAAAATTTGTCTTATAACCTCAAAACAGCTTGTGATCAGATACAGTGGTTTATTAGTAATCATTATCAAACTAAGATGGCAATCTTGTACACCTGAATTAATTACTGTGTTGTTATTTTACAATTCTGATACGCATTCCTGGATAATATATTCAAAACAGGTCATCTCTACCAATTAATATTCATGGACGTCTTAACGCCACGTGAACTCCTTACAGGTTAAACGGAATAATTGAAATGATATCGGAATAAATATTCAGAATTATAAATAATTATAACCCCAATCATCACTATTCAAAATAAATTCAGCGGAAATAAATATTAAAAAAACCGAAATATAATTCACTAACAAATAAAATAATTTATAAATAATTACGTTTAAATAACACCTTAATTAAAATAATAAATATCGCCCTGTTAAGTTTAAGACGGGTTGAGTAATTTAAATATCTGCTCGTTATTGAAGAGATAAAAGCAAATATCTTCAAGCCATGAAGATGTTTAGTGGGCGTGCTCCAAACGTTCTTAACCCCAGGATGAGATGGAGCTGAGTGAAATGACCGCCAAGAACAGCCACCTCAGATTTACACTTGAGGTTTTATTGGAAACACTGAAGAAGGCAGTCTGGTAACCCAAAACGTCAATAACCGAAATGACTGTTGGGTAGACAGAGGACAGACGCCATTTTCTCAGAGGTACCAACCTCTGAGACTATTCTGATGTCACGAATTCTCACTGTCTGTAGATTATTGACGAGATCGCAGGGTCCATCCGCGACACTGCGGGATGTATCCTGTTGGATGTCGATGCTGGGGCGTCTACCAACAGGACCGTCTACACGTTCGTGGGGGAACCTGACGCAGTGGTGTCGGGGGCCCTCAACGCTGCCAAGACTGCAAGCAAGTTCATCAACATGGCAGTCCACAAAGGTGAGTGGACCAACAGGGAATTATTCTCTGTTTTCACGCCGATGGAATAACTTAGTGTCCATTTATTTAAAAAAAAAGCTTACTGAGGAGAATATTTGGATGCCAAGAGTGTCTGAAGAAAAATTCGTAATGAGTTACCAAGTGTTGTCTGCGTCGTCAGATCAAGGTGGATGAGATTGGCAGAACATGTGGCACGTATGTCAGACATGAGATAATCATGAAGGGAAGATAATATTAAAATGTTTCCTGAAAAAAATGTTGTTCATAGTCGAAGTCCCAGAGTTTCTGACGATCGTACTTAATTTTTTATTGCATAATTCTTGTGGAGTTTGTCCATCGTATAAATTTCAAAATAATAATATTAAAACGTTTCGGAAGCTGAATTCTGCTTCCGTCTTCAGGTCCTGCAGATTGTCATTCGTAGTTTTTATTCCGGACAGTTTAATGCCGTGGCTAATTTAACCGCTCACGAGGTCACGTGACAATATAAGCTCGTAAGCGCGCGTATCGATCCTCCATTGTTCGTGTCGTTAATTTAAAACTGCTGGCATAATATTCGTTCTTTCGTTATAACGCATCTGTAGACCTCTGTCTAAGCGAGCCGAGAGATTCGGGAGTAGAGAAGACGCAATAGATCGGTTAGCACTGCCTGGTGGTTGGTAGTGGTAAGTAAGGCGTCGTTAAACATTGAGATATTAAACACCGATTTTCCGTGTTCATTCTTCCAATTAAAAACTTCGATTCACAGGAAAATAAATAATACGTGAGTCTCAGAGAGAGATCCGTTGGAATTAGGGATTCATATACTGTCCATTCTGAAAAAAGAAATCATTTCCCAATAGCAATACTTTGTAGCTAGTTGTCTCAGTTCTTAAGACGGAAACGTCTTTGGTTTGCGTAGTACATCCGCTTGGCTTTCCTTATATCCGAAAGCTAGGTTGCCACAGTGTCATTACACATGCAAGAACTATCTTCTTTTAACTGCGAAGAGACAACACTCGTTCAGAGTGTTAGCTTGTTCGCAGTAAGCTACAGCACGATTTCTCGGATACATAAATATGTCAGAGTCACAACCGGTCGAGGCCAGTCTATCGCTTGGCAGAATGCCAACATATGAAGCAGGATTCGTAAACACCAGCGATGATTTTGATTGTACTTTATTTATTTATTTTTGTTCATAATATTAAAAATGACACATGTTAAAAACAAGAACGTATTCGTTTTAACAATATATTTATTAGCATCCATTCCGTGATCCGAGATTTGAAACGAACCGTTAGATGTGCGTTCGTTTGTTTACAAATTTTTCTCCTGACCTATTCCGTAACCTTCAAAATTGTAAGCCAGATGTTGTGTTTTCACTTCGCGTTTAGAGGAATTTTAATTGTTCACCGATGTTCTTTTATGTTAAAAATTAATCTTTAGTACGTTTCTTAACATAAAAAGTACTTTGTACACACTTTTCACTAAGAAACCTATTTAAAGTATAAAAAAGAAACTTAATCGGGTATACTGTCCAGACTACACGAGGCTTCCAGATATTTCGTATTTTCTAGGTCAAGGTAACATGACCTTGGCTCTGCACAACGGAAACTCATCTTGAACTGATTTGTACACGCTGTGTGAAGGCGAAAACTGCATATGAATTACGAATTTGAATGAATGTGAAGGGTGACGTCATTGTGTTCTCAGGAGCTCTACATTTATGTAGGGTTAATAACGATGTTACAGGGGAGCACCCCCGACTTGGGGCGATGGACGTCTGTCCCTTCATCCCAGTGCGTGGCGTCACAGAGGAACAATGCGTCTTCTGTGCCAATGAACTAGGCCGCTTGCTGGCGAGTGAACTTGACGTTCCAGTGTACCTGTATGGTGCTGCCGCCTCACAGGCATACAGGAAAACTGTAGCTCAGATCAGAGCTGGAGAGTACGAGGGTCTACCCAACAGAGTGAGCTGGCATGCAACTTTTAATGGTGGTCGGTGATGTGGGTTTTGAAATACGATTGTTGAATGGTTATATGATGAAAATAGAGACTGAGATTACATAGGAATTCGAAATTTCTACTGGGTGGTTTATACGTGAAACTTTAATTTTATAGAACAGTGAACTATATTTATCATTTTAGATCTAAATCATACCCAGACGTCATTACTTTTCGTGTCACTTAACAGGTCAAGGAAATCCCTGATTTGTTTTGAACCTAAGGTTTCATTACTGTGTCAGTTCACACACATCCTGTTTTTGTAAGATACATATTAATATTATCCTACCATCTGCGCCACGTGCCCAAACATGTCTTTCCCCTCAGATTTCCAGCATAAAATTTCCAGTATTTCATGTCGTGCCCTTCTCATCTTCATTGAACTGTAACAACCCTAAATGTCGCCCTGAAGACGGAGACAGTATGTTCCTCCGAAACGTTGGCATCTACCTTCAAATCCACACCACAGCCCCATTCTTAGATCGTTTCATAGGAAGAAAATTTGGAAAAAAAAAAGTCCATTACTATTGTCATGTCCGTCCATCCGTCCGTATGATAAAAACAGCGCACAAAATAATTGACTTTGTTCGAACTGTAGTAGTCGTTGCGATTTTAAGCTGTGTTACAACGTTGTAAGAATTTGTTGTGACCTTGAAGCCTGCAGTTTGGTGCGGGATGCAAAAAAAAATCGTAAGCATACAGTAGATTTTATTACGCATTTTTAGGTTAGGTTTAACTTTCAAAGAAATAATGTGGGCTGAAAGATCATCATGCCGTCTGTGTGTCCGTTTGTGATTTCAATGGAACAAATCGTAGAGATCCAAGGAAGAGCGAAGTAAAGTTTACGTTGCTATCGAATCGGACTGTAATCGATTAATTAGTATCTCGATTGGGCGCCACTCTTTTGTAGTCGTTCTACAGAACTTGCGCGCCATCTTGCTTGTTAGTGATGAGTTTCGTGATTGATGCTGGCTTATAATTCGTGTTCTGGAGGTGTGAGATAACTGGAATGAGTAAGTAGTTTGGGCCCCAGCGGTGTTAAGAGCAAAGGATTAATAATGTTTGGGATGGCGTAACTTTGTTGGGGAGCAGGGAAGGAACTTAGAAATCACAGGTAGTACTTCAGATCAGACAACCAAAGTCAAATTGGAAACTTGTGTACTGAAATCCTTCCGTTCTTGTGATTAACTTTAATAGTATACTGACCTTGTAAAATTTTATAACTTATTTTTAATAATATTATCGAAAAATAAAGCGTCGTAAAATTTTGCACAGTCTATCACGAAATTTCTTGAGTCGAGGACTTCCGTCCGTCACACTTCTGCTAGATAGTTCACTATTATTAATAACTCTGTGTGAGTATCGTGCTTCAAGGCTCATGGCGTCTTACGTGGTCATGCGCAGTTTAGACTTAAAATGGATGCCAGTTACGTAGTTATTAGGTCAATAAGTCGATTATGTTCGCAGATCGAGGATGAAAACTGGAAGCCAGACTTCGGTTCCTCGAAGTTTGTGCCGCGGTGGGGAGCCACCATGGTGGGTGTCAGGAATTTTCTCATCGCTTACAACGTGAATCTGATCTCTACTAAGGAACAAGCGCACAGGTGAGGTTATGCGCGCGCAGGAAACTGCTTGATACCAGTTAGGGAGGCGGATATCTCAGTCGACCACAGTCCAATTCTCGACAGAGACGCGGCCATGATGGAAACCATCTACAGTTGATCTGAAGCTGAGGTTCCGCGTATCTAACCAAGAAATAAGTCTTGTTGTAAGGACCCGGAACGTTTATTATAGTGTTCCCACGAGTGCGCCACAGATACGTATAATGAGCCAGATGAATTCAATCGCATTTAAAGTAATAGACTATCCAAGTAAGGCGAAAGACCGGCCAGCCACCTCGTAATTATGTACAAAGAAGTTTCTATAATACGATTTTTACAGTTTTGTTTTGTTTTAATTCTGAAAACTTTTGTTAGGTTAGGTTAGTATATAAAGCAATTTTTCTTAATTCTCAAAACTTTTGTTAGGTTCATGTTTTCGCGACTATCTCGCACAACCTCCATCATGACAGCTTACCCAATCGATTTTGATTAATTTTAATTTACACAACCAAACAATATTAACATTACGATTTATTCCATACTTTGCCTACTGACTTTAGGTATTCTGTACATTGCCGGTAACATATACACTCAGGCTGAAATGTCTGACGAGGATCTGCTGTAGCTTTGGCTGTGAAGACGTGAACACTTTCGGACAGAAGTCAAACGAAGAGAGGCCCCTCGGAGCGGATATGAAGTTCGCTTCGTCCGCCCCATGTAGGGGAAGTGAGGAGGGGGGGAAATCGCGTCACCCTAAGGGAAAATTAAATTTTCGTGCTTTTTGAAAATCGGTTATAAAAACTGAACGCCGAGTCTTAGAGAGCAATTCGTCATGGATACAACACATGGAGAATTTTGTATTAATTTCTGCTCTGCGTGTAATTATTTTACAACATTTTGCAAAAGCACATTTGGTGGAATTGCCCCGATATACGAGGTAATTCTGTCATGTGCCCTGGATAGTGCGCTGACCACGTGATGTCCCGCCAAAGCCGTATGGCTGGTCATCATACCCTCAGGGGCTGTTGCGACACAGAGTTTAGTTCAGTATTTTTTCTGATTATATTTATATATACAAGTGTTTTTTTATACTCTGGTATCTTTAAAGGAGACCCCGAGAAGTGTAAGTACGATCCTGCCTACAATGAGAGTTGAACCACCGTAACAGGTCTACACTGTTTGTATTTCCTCACCAGAGATGTCGTTGTCAGCAGAGCGCGCTCAATTCAAATCGTTTGAAAGATAATTAGGTTGGCGGCATTGCCTCAGGTTGCGCGACCCCCCCCCCCCTTCCCC
Source organism: Zootermopsis nevadensis (assembly GCF_977971745.1). Taxonomy (NCBI): domain Eukaryota; kingdom Metazoa; phylum Arthropoda; class Insecta; order Blattodea; family Termopsidae; genus Zootermopsis; species Zootermopsis nevadensis. The sequence continues at coordinate 2,068,135 of NW_028259141.1, read as the reverse complement.
TGCAACGCGAAACTTACTGGACTGAGGGATACCGAAACCTCAGCGAAGAAAGCAGAGAGCAGAATGAAGACTGGATGGTAGGCTACCCGCTGAGCACATTCGGCCGCTCGGTTGTCTTGTAGTATCGTCTAAAACCCCCCCAGATATAACGAGATTTCATTTCAGAGAATGCAGTGGGTCGTGTGGTAAAACTCACTCCATGGAGCAGAGTCCTTGAGAAGCTGATAGTCGTTCAGAATTTTATGGAACGTGTAGGTTCATTACCGTCTTCATAAGATTCCACATTTTCCCCCAGAATACAGAAAAAAAATCTTACTTTATTTATTTTAATCCCATGTACCCAGTTCTTCAAAATGGTCTCTTCCGTTCAGGTTTACCAACCAAAACTTTGCATGAAATAATTTTCCCCGTGAATTCTACATTCCCCGCCGTTCTCATCGTCCTTGATCTGAGCATCGTGTGGCAGCAAACACAAACTTTATGCTCAGATGCTACTCAATGTTCACGAGTTCAGGTGCAGTGTTTTGTGAACCAGGATCGCCCTGAAGATCCGTGAACAAGGCCGCAGTACAGCGGAGTCGGGCAGGCTGCCTGCCGTACAGGCTAAAGGCTGGTGGCTGGAGGAGGCCAACATGGCGCAGGTGTCTATGAATCTCACCGACCATGACGTCACGCCCATACACGTGGCGTACGAGCAGGTGTGCAAGGACGCGGCCGCCTTGAACCTGCCCGTCGTCGGCTCCGAGATCGTCGGTCTTGTACCACTTACGTCTCTCCTCCAGGTCTGTAGCGAACCTCACAATACCTATTTATAATATTTACTATAATATACTATAATTTCGTTAAAAGTACGTATTACAGTAGGGACCGGTTTATTTGTTAGCTGAGCTCGCTAGTGATGTGGATAGTTGCACTCGGTACGGCCCGGTCGATGCACGGAACGGCCGGGTGGAAAAAGCGTGGAGGTGCGCGCGCAGTGCTTATAACCTTGCTCCTCACCCCCGCGCCAAGAACTCGCAAGTGCTGTGGTTCTTTGTTTAAGGCTTCGACCGGGATGTTCTTTTGTTAAATCTTATGTGGTACCGCCTGATTCGACTTCTAATGGTTAAGTGAAGTGTTTTCTTCGCGGTACGGACTGAATTCATAAATAATATTCAGACGATCTTCGGCTTCAAAGGGTTAACAGTCGTCCTGACCAATTTTCAGTAGAGAAGTGATAGTTAAATAATGGCACTACTTCTTGTGAATGCGCACCAAATTGGCGTGTATGTGCACCGGTCTTCCTCCAATCATGCGATGGGCGGAAGATGATTTTGTTTATGTCAGAGATAAAGGGACAGGAAGAGAGGATATTTTATCAAAACTCTTAGACTGTTTTCACACGTGGCTCAGTGAGCTGCAGATCAAGCCAGTCTAGCCAACGTCTTTATACGTGAGAGGAACATTGTGGGAAATAAAAAACTTCAGTAAGTTGCTTGTAATAGGTAATATTTATTAGTCATTTATAATTACTCTACTATAAAATATTATTATTTCTTATAATGTGTTGAATCAGATCATCATTAGCATCATTTTCAGCGCCACGTCTAGCTGTTTGGAGATGTGAGAACTAAACTGTAGAGTTTTTAATCCGGAATAATAATTTGTTAATTTTATTCTTTGACAATTATTTGTTTTGAAATAAAATACGTAGTGTTGTGAAAATTGAATACTTTGCTTACATTAATGTAACAACGATAGGATGCACCCATATTCTCCTATTTATACGCTTTCTTCGCGTTTGTAAAGCCAATACAATCAAAGCAACCTTCTACTTCAAGTTCTAACATGATTTGATGAACGCTGCTAATACACTGAAAATGTGTTGTTGGAGGGACTGAGTGAAGTTGGTAACTCTAGCGAAGGGTTTCATTTCGGCTCCAACATGAGCTGCATATCGGCTCAGCGAGCCGCTCAGTTGAGCGGCTCACGTGTGAAAGCAATTCGAGACACTCTTTTAGAATCTCAACAGGATTACCGCTCGCCCTACCAGAGGCGTTTTGTGGTTTTTGTCAGTTCAGTATCGGAATAATTTTGTAAATAAAGGCACTGCCACTCCCTTCTAGATCCTTACGTGGCCGTTCGCCGTCTCATACGATGGTATATCGGCGCTTCGTAACAAGGGCATAAGTCCCACGTAATTTGTATTGACTTAAGCATTTACCTTGCGATGATAACGTAATCAATCAGAAAAAAATCATTCCATCTCCATTTCTGTATCCCGAGGCCCATTTGCTGAGTATTTTATATACAATTTAGCTTTCACCTAGTGTCTTCTGTTCCTGGACGTGACATCACAGGGTATTTCATTCATCGGTTTGCAACATTTCAGTTTTGAACTTGGAACTTAATGTCAGAGTGTTATTCTGAATTATATATATATAAAAAGCTTAAAGTTTTTAACATCATCAAACATATTTTTGCATCTAATCTTATTAGGAAAAGGGTAGGGAAAACAGAACATTCTGTCTTACGCTGATGATCTGTTGTTAAATTCCTTTACTGTTTATACAAAAGCCCAACACAAAAAGTAGTGCATATATTAAATAACACGGCTATTTTGACCGAAACTGAAGTCCTGTTACACCTAGTAGAAACATTTGCCTTTTACATTTGCTGTACTTATAACCAGGCGTGAGTAGTCGAACCAGATTCTGTCTATTTGGCGTAATAAGTAACATAACCTTAAAACACCAATCGGTGTGTATATGATACATTCCCTGAATTAATTAATAATAATGTACGAAAAACTTTGATGTCACTATAAAATATATTAAATCAATATTAATTTACTTTAAATGATCCTCTTTTGTGGCAGTTCCGTTCGTGAGTTGAACTACGTAATTGACCATTCTCGTATTATAAGGATCAGACATACAACATGCATCGGTCTGAGGTGAACTATTTTGTTCAGGTGGCGGAGTACTACATAAGCAGGGATAACCTATTCGTCCTTGAAGAGGATCAGAAATTGAGACTCGCCATTAGCAGGCTTGGGTTGTCATCCCTGAAACCCTTCGTCGCAAAGTAAGTAGCAAGTACAACAAATGAATTGAGTAATCAACGCATGAAATGGGCGAGGTCTGATGTAATTAATTCCAAAGTCAATAGCTAATAGAATACATTCATAGGATCTGGAACCCTACATTCGAATTTGAGTGACAATTGTAATAAATGGAGTCCGAAACCCTTCACGTCAGTTTTAGTTGCCAACATAACAAGCAAATAGGGTGTGAACCCCATAATGCATCACGTTTTTGCCGAACTTCGAAGTTACGGAGATACAGTAGGGACCGGATTACGTGTTAACTGAGCTCGCTAGTGATGTGGATAGTTGCACTCGGCACGGCCCGGTCGGTGCACGGAACGGCCTGGTAGAAAGCGTGGAGATGCGCGCGCAGTGCTTATAACCTTGCTCCTCACCCCCTCGCCAATAACTCGCAAGTGCTCTGGTCCTTACTATAGCAGTTGTCCGCCGTCTAGCCACTTCTGGTCTGATTTATCTACTGTTCGTGGCGTACAGAATTCTTTCTGTCTACAGCTTAATCAATCCTTTTCAGCGATTACCTGGCGTGGTAGGACACAGTTGAAACTAAAACGCTTGCAAATTTTCTTTTTCCTTACGATTTTACATTTAATTTAAAGACTTTTCATGTCTGCACTTACAAATATCTTTAAAAGTACATGTATAAATATTTATTTACGTTACGTATTTAAAATGTCCGCAGGAGAGTTCCCGTCTTACTTGGACTGAGAAACATAAAATGCAAACAGAAATTTCGTGGGAAATCTCTTTGCAGACACTTCAGTGTTTGAAGCGGTTTTGAGATGGTATATTGAATCGGTCTAACAAATGGTTTTTGACGTCGTAAATTGAATTGTAGTCCCTGAAAATTGTATTCATTGTAAAACTTCTGGTTCTTTTATTAATTATTGTTCTTATATTTTTTATTTTTGTTTCGAGCAGAGTGCTAATTCCAGGTTTCTTTATTTAATTTATTAAAATGTTAGTTTTTAACTTGTGAATAATTTGTTTACAAATACTAGACTTGCATATTTATTCATAAATATCAATTACCTATATTTTGATCGGAATTCTTATATACGTAATTCAACATTTACTTAAAATACTTGCGAGAACAAAATTTGACGTTCAAAATATCCGAAATTTCTACCACCACAAATTTAGAATTGGCGGTCGATATGCACTAACATGCCACCAGGCATAATCACTTCACAAACACTAATAAAATTGATATTCAAATGTGATGGCAGAAGGCAGCCATCTTTTTGGACTGTATCCATCGTCTGATGTTATAAAATTACTCCACCCTTCGAGGACTGGATCTGTCCTCGTCTTCAGGTTTGGTGAACGCAGAGGAGAGGTGTGCAAAATGTAGGCTGGGAAGCCTGACGGGAAGGGACCACTCTGACAGACCTAGGCATAGATGGGAGGATACTATTAAAATGGATCTTAAGGAACAAAAAGATTTTGAGGGTGTGGATTGGGTTCGTATGATCCAAGATTGGGACCGATTGCGAGATTTTGTGAATACTGTAATGAGCCTTTGTGTTCAGTACAATACATGTAATTTTTGGTTAGGTGAGACTAATATCAGATTCTCAAGGAGGACTTTGTACCATGCAGTTAGATGGTTAGGTTGGGTTGGGTTGGGTTAGTTTAGGTTAGATTAGGTTGGGTTAGGTTAGATTAAGTTGGGTTAGGTTAGATTAGGTTGGGTTAGGTTGAGTTAAGTTAGGTTAGGTTGAGTTAAGTTAGGTTAGGTTGAGTTAGGTTAGATTAGGTTGGGTTAGTTTAGGTTAGATTAGGTCGGGTTAGGTTAGGTTAGATTAAGTTGGGTTAGGTTGAGTTAAGTTAGGTTAGGTTAGGTTAGATTAAGTTGGGTTAGGTTAGATTAGGTTGGGTTAGGTTGAGTTAAGTTAGGTTAGGTTGAGTTAGGTTAGATTAAGTTAGGTTAGATTAGGTTAGATTAGGTTGGGTTAGTTTAGGTTAGATTAGGTTGGGTTAGGTTGAGTTAAGTTAGGTTAGATTAGGTTGGGTTAGGTTGAGTTAGGTTAGATTAGGTTAGATTAAGTTGGGTTAGGTTGAGTTAAGTTAGGTTAAGTTGAGTTAGGTTAGGTTAGGTTAGATTAAGTTGGGTTAGGTTAGATTAGGTTGGGTTAGGTTGAGTTAAGTTAGGTTAGGTTGAGTTAGGTTAGATTAAGTTAGGTTAGATTAGGTTAGATTAGGTTGGGTTAGTTTAGGTTAGATTAGGTTGGGTTAGGTTGAGTTAAGTTAGGTTAGATTAGGTTGGGTTAGGTTGAGTTAGGTTAGTTTAGGTTGAGTTAGGTTAGGTTAGGTTAGATTGGATTAGATGGTTAGTTGTTAACAGACGGTGCATTTGATAGGTTGGATTAAATTTGCTTTTAGAATGCCTTTCAAGAACCGAAACAGGAACCATCGAAGTAAAAAAGCAGGGGGCTAACCACTAGGTCGTGAGGTTCCGTGCATTTTAAATTGTTACATGGTTTGTGAATTTGACTTCTGAGACAGGAAAGATTACGTAAACTATGAAATGTAGCCTTGTGAAGTAAGTTTAAGTACTTCGAGAATACGGTTACCGGTAGGAGCTGAATGAGAGCGTAATTTTATTAGTCGAGTTGGTAAACTCGTCATGACCACTGTTCGTCCACGTCTACAGAACGCCCTGTATTACACAACACAGATTTGAATTTATATTTAATTATTATTGTCGACTCTAATAAACAATAGCAGCTTACAGATTTCTAAAACCCTTGTAAAGTCTCATTCATTGTTCCTTCTGCGTTGTACTAAACTTTGTATTTACGTAATTCAAATACAGAATTTTCTTTTCAAAGCCATAGAAAAAGAAACTACACAGTCGTGGCTGAATAAAGATTTATGTTCTTTAAATGCATTTTGTAATATATAATTACACTAAATCGCCAAGCATTTCCTGTCTCTCTCCCTAGTAAATTTCAAAGAGAGAGTTTTTGAAACATGCCGCAAGGCGCTGTGTAAATTATTAGTTCAGTTGTTGACAGCAGATCGCTTCAATATTACGAATCCTTTGAACTGCAAAGTACTTCCTTTGCGTGAAGTTAGCAACCACGGCTGTGGGTGGTAAAAGGTAATGAAGGTATTAAATGATTTTCGATAGTTCTACAACAACTCGAAGCAATGGATTTCCCCAACTGGCCACTGCTCCACAGATCTGTTAACTGTACATTCAGAGCACACCTTTTGAAGTGCTTCTGCCCTTGAAAGATCTCCTTAATCACCAGATATCTGGAGATATAGCCGCATTGAAACAGTTGTTTGATAAACGTGAGTCTAGTGTGACTACCTTGTGTTCTGAAAAGATGGCAGTGTTAAGGAGTTGTGGCTTTCACAGAGCATAATGATGGCGGCCATCTTATAAGTCACTACAAAATGGCCGGCGAAAAGAATGAAATGGAAATTTAAAAGAAACAAACGAAGGAATACAAAAATATTGCGAAATAACGAAAGGAAAGAAGTTAAAACGAAGAAACAGAGAAAGGAAATCAAGAAAATCCTTCATAACATTTAGTACCAAGCACAAAAGGAAAAAAAAAGAATAGAAACTTTTATCAGAGTTATTGGATATTTATTTATTTGTTTGGAAAATGCGTTTGGCTTAATGAAGCCATCATCAGTGATTATACATTGCATATCTGGCTCACATGGGAAATCAGTGACTTTTCGCAAACAACACGTATTTATCCACGCAAAATAAGTTAATATACAAATAGTATGAAATTCATGAGCCTAAGACTACGACGATATTAACTGAAGGAGCATGCAATGGCTACGTTACAATAGACGCATGATTAATGCAGATTTTTAGCAATAATTTTCCATGTTTTATGGCGATTATAAAAACTTGGTCGGCGCTTAAATGTTTCGTTTTCTATCTTAACTTGCTCGTCAATATGGAATCTGTTTCAGCTTCTACGATTTAATCGTTTCACTATGACGTAGTATTTTTATAATCCTGTGTATTTAAGGAGACCGCCACGGTGGTCTATCGGTTAGAACGCTGGCCTTGTAATCCTGGGGGTCTCGGGTTCGATTCCCGGTGGTGCCCGAATTTATAACTTGTGTTGGGCAAGGCCGTGGTCTAGGCAACACGGAGTTTTCCTCCGTGGCATCCCAACAATTACTCCATTCACACACAGAAGAAGGCAATGGCAAACCACTTCTGGATCATCTGCCAAGAACGTATATTAACAGGTCCCAGTCCGAGAAAAGGATGGAAGGTTCCTGTTCATATGGACCTGTCGTCAGACAGAACACTAAAAAAAATAAATAAATATTGAGTGAAACATGTAATGTGTGGCCACCGATGAACGATACCATCTGTAAGGAACAGCATTGGCGTTACAATGAAGCAGTCGAACTTGTTAAAATAAAGTTCCGATAGAGACTTCGGCTGTTCCGACATTAATGAATGAATTACAGATGTTCACTGGTCGCTATTCCGATGTATTCGGTCACAGATTTAACGAGCAGAGTGGCGCAGTGGAAGCGTGCTGGGCCCATAACCCAGAGGTCCGTGGATCGAAACCACGCTCTGCTAATTATTTTTTTTTTTTTTACGTCTGGACGTAATATTTCGTATCCTATAAGTTTAGTATAAACATTTTATGTTCGAACTTTCACGTAAAAAAATTGTAATCATCATGAATCTTTTAGTTCCAAATTTGGGGCGTAACAGTTTCATTTAAATATTTTATGGTTTGTTGATATTTAAGAAAGCAAGACTGTGCTAACGTGACGGACAATATACAGATTATAATATTGCTATATTCCTCGATTTTAAGAACCGGATTTTCTTTTTAACATTTCTGTGTATTCGAGGAGCGTCTTACGTTTAATGGCGACTACGAATGGAAATTACGTTTTTTTTATTTTTTACTCTAAATCAAGATTGTATTACAATTGAATTCGTCTTAAAATCGAGGAAAGTATTGTATTTGTACCTTTTGTGAACTGTGTGAAAAGAGGCTTTTTGTATTTCGAATAACAAGCCAGTGCGAGGGTCACATCCCAAAGAACGTAATAAGAAAGAAATGGTGTTCTCCATAGTCATGTTTGTAACTTGTTTAGCTTTACGTGAGGGATATCTTCATGCCTCCGTGGCGCAATCGGCTAGCGCGTTCGGCTGTTAACCGAAAGGTTGGTGGTTCGAGCCCACCCGGGGGCGGTGAATTTTATTTTAAAGTCAAGCATTGGCCGAAGTAAGTGGGTTTATTGTCAGTGTGGTATGGCGAATACTGAGATTTTTTTTTAGGTTATCAAGGCTTCGAGTATGAAGATATCTTAGAATGTTTTTACTTTGTAGTGTAATAAAATTTGGAAATGACATTAACCTGGAACTTTGGTGAGGTGATTTCTGCCGCCGGAACTGTTAATCAATTTGGGAATCCCGATGCAGTACGAAACAATAAATAAACATAGAATATTGATGGAGAAAGTGCCTCGAGAAAATATATTTTTGTCGTCTACGATAGATACTTTATGAGAGAGATTTGTGGTCTGTTCTTGTCTTTTAAATGCAATGCCAACGCTGAGTGTAAGCAATGCACGGATGCAAGTCTTAACCCTTGGATTTCTAGTGTTGACTGTGTCTCCATCTTTTTTTAACAATCAGTGTCTGCATTTTTTATTTATATCTTTCGTATGATTCTTGCTGCAAACAGGAATTATTTTCTTAAACAGCATTAAGCAGCTGTTTTTTAATGGTGAAATGTTGTGTTTCCTTTGCGGTACGGACTAAATTCTTAAATAATATTTAGCGACCCTCGACTCTAAATGTCGGACAACTGGCTAGAAGTCCGACTCGATCAAAGTTTTCCATGGTTTTTTCTCGGTCCTAAAGCACATACTGAGTTGGTACTAAAATTCTACGTTTCTCTGCAGCACTCCCCAGTGCTAATATCAAAATTCCTCTTTAAAGTAGGACATTCTATATCACGTAGAAATTTTTTTTACAAAAATCCGCCTTTCCAAGGTTAAGACAAAATTCAAAATTGTACCTGTTCAAGTTCTTACCTTTCCCACGGACGAGCGGGCACTGTCTGGGATCCCGTGGGCTGTCTTGCAGCTCGTTTGGGGATGACATAACATTTGAATGCATTAAGCTCCTTTTGGGAGTCCAAAATACATAAACCTCTCCTCCTGGTTGGACGGTGTGTCTGGGTTGACTAATCAAAATCGGTATCCATCTGGGATAACATTCACCGAAACCTCCCCAGTAAAAAAAAAAAAAAACGTACGAAAATAATTAGCAGAGCGTGGTTTCGATCCACGGACCTCTGGGTTATGGGCCCAGCACGCTTCCACTGCGCCACTCTGCTGGTTGGTTTTGTGTTCACTTTCAGAGGTATTAGAATAATTTCAAGTTAATTTTTTTGGTTTGTCTGACGTAACAAGATTAGCAGAGGTATTATTACATTATTATGTTGTTATCAAAGTCTGCGTATTATCCCGTCTTCATTCGACTTTGTCTTCGAAGTAATTATTTACTAAATGAATTTTTGTGACTTGTATCCAAATACCCCCAATCAACGTTATGTATTTCTATATATTATATTCGTATTCAAATATTTCGAACCAAAGCTCGTGTAAATTATGTTTAAAGAAGCTCGGAATATACATATTACCATCACACGTTCTTTTTAACTTGCATTTAGAAGCATTAAATCCGCCTTGCTCGACAGTTCCCACTTTCGCCACCAGATCGCGGCATCTCATTGTCCACCTCACGACATACAGTCCGCAAACGAGGAGAAAATCCCTGCTAGGAATTAGTTAAACGCGCATGCGCGACATTTCGCGGTGAGTGACGACCCATCCTAAAAACATTCGTTCCACAACCACTGAACGAACAACAGACGACAGGCTTTCATGTGTTCTAATGGGTACAGCTTTAAGATTACGTCACAGCAGCACAGCGATTTAATCTAGAATATTATCACAACAAACACAGAACACAGTACGGTTGCACTCACTACACGAAACTCTTAACTGCTCGATGTTTTCAGCCTGTGTATTAGAGTAAAACTGTGACGTATCACACTTCCCACCAATAGCAGCCCTCCAGTTTGAAATCGTGAAAAATGGCACAACCTCCATATCAAATTTCAATCAAATCATCCGCTAATTTATGGCTAACCTCTATATTTTGAAAACGGTATCCCAAGGAGATCATATAGCTTGGATCACGAGTGAAGACAGCTCCGAACTAGCAACGTAGCAAACCTAGCAACTCTGTACTGTTTGTATAAAGCCTCTCTGTAAGAGGATGGATGAATTCCTTCCGTGGCCTTGAACATGCAATTTGGTAATAATTTATACAGGCAGCATTATACAGGACGATCGAAAATCCACGCAAAACCATTCCCGACACGTGTTATAATCGTCAAAACATAAATTTGCATTTGAATCAGAAAACAGAGTATAACGTTATATCACTTGTTAGAAAAGTCCATTGCCCGCAGAGGTTTATTTAATATTTTCCTCAGCGAACCAGCCACGGAAATCGTTCGAGATATCCTCGATTTATTTGTCAAAACGATTTATAGTCACTGCGTTTGTTATCTGAATAGAGATGTATTGAATTATAACCATCAATAATAATGTTTACTTGGTTTAGGTGACATTGTCATTCTGTGTAATAGAAATGAAAGTCTAAGTTTCTTTCTTTAGTGGAAGAACCTATCGTATTCCAATCTCCTATTCTTCTTTGTCCCGTATTTCTCCCTCCCCTACCCGCCCCGCCATCTGTGTACACTGAATGCATTCAGTGCAGAGAGCTTTGTACTTCGGCCGTGGTTTTTGTATTGGCGCTGACAAAGGAATCAGAGTACATTACATGTCACATGGAGTTTTCAAGTTGAGGTTATGTATCTGTTCAAGGCAGTGTTGCGCAACCGGTCTGCCGTGGTGGCCACCTGCTTATACCAAGAAATGTTCACCTCATATTATAATTATAATCATAATTAGAAAAATAATTGTTTGTCTTGTTTTCCGCTCTGTCTCACTTTTTAAATTTCTTTGTTAAGATCGGGCAGACAGAGGACAGACAAGATCTACTGAACGGAATTGGAAAGTATTTAACACAGCCACTTTGAAGCAAAACATAAAAACGTCCCATTTACTTTTATTGCTACCATATGAACTTTTTTTTTATATAGATTTTCATAATTAGATAATTATTAATGTCTAGTTTGTAAATGACGATCATATTCGATAGAAATATTTCTTATGCATTGGGATCTTTGGGTAGTGGGGAAACTGATCTGGATACTTGAAATAATTACATATCATCTACATTCAAAATTATTAATAATTATAATTAAGTTTTAATTAATAAACGATATGTATAAATATATTTTAATTTATTTCAAATAACGAATATATTTAAAGTAAATTGCGATAATAAAGATGGATAATTTTGAACATTGTGACCGCGCGTTCTGGGTTCGAGTCCCGGTGAGGCGCAAATGAAAATATAAATTGGAAACAAGTAATAAAGATTTACGCGTTTCACTCTGAATGGTCCACATGAACTGGGACTGATCTGACCAATGAGAGCATCGCATCATTACTGCCCAAATAGATCATTTTTTTTGTGAAAATTAGGGGGGGAAGTCCTGTGACTAAAGGACGGGAAAGTTTTCTTCGAGGAGACTCTTTTCTGGAATTCAGACGAAGCAACATCCTAAATTGTTTTGTAGCTAATTTCAAAATAAATAAATTGTGTTTGCAAAAACTACGAACTTCAATCTCGAAACCATTACCGAAACCTTCCTCGCTGGCATTCAGCTTATACCCCTCCATGTAATATTCCCTGAGAAAAAGTTCAATGCCTACATGAGCATAAATCCCGAATTACATCACATACGACAGAGATCGACGAGACTGGAACCGAGCCGGGCGACTCCAACAGCAGACAGAGGAGTGGGACGGTTACAACATCAAATAGAACAAACATATTTTCGGTTGGGGTCGATTTGTAAGATGTCCCGTCCAATCAATACCACAAACCAGAGCACAAAATATTGTATTCTGTATTAAAAGTAGGAGATAAATATTGGGCTTAAATATTAAAAAAAAAAATATTACTTTAGCAGAGCGTGGTTTCGATCCACGGACCTCTGGGTTATGGGCCCAGCACGCTTCCACTGCGCCACTCTGCTGGTTGGTGTCCTGATTAGTAAGCATTATCTTTCACCCCAAAGCATTAGTTTGTAAACGCATTTTTGAATAAAATATGTGCCTCGCCAATGCAGCGCAAACAATACAATTATAAAGCGACTGATTACGTTTTGATCGTTAGCAAATGTTTGGTTACTTGACGGCGTAGGGGAAAATGAAACGGATGGAATTATGACGTCATCTGTACGCTTACATAACTTCCGGTTTGGAGATAATGAAAATATCATTGTAGGAATTTGAGGTTTTCATGGCGGTGAGTTTGAAGATTGCTGTCTTCTGGGTTGTTGTGCCGTGTAGTCTGGTGGATTTACACCGACGTTTCAGAGGTCCATGCTGCCTCCATCATCAGGGCGCTTTGAAAATATATTGTCAGTATCGATTACTTTTAAATCCATCCTGATAGAGTTAAGATAGATAAAAGAATTTTGAATAAGATGTATGTTGTTGATAACAGTGATATGTCCGTTCTAAGTTGTTAGAAGCCATTTTAAAGCATTAAAACCACGTACTAAACGTCGAATGGTCTATACAATACATTTTATTATAATGTATGTATGCGTTATGGTTTATCGTATACAATACGTAACGTAAAATAAGAAAATAATAATAAAACAAGATATCGTACTTGTTAATTTTAATTATAATAAATATAAAGAGTTACAAAATATAAATAAATAAAATGAGTACTAAATAATATATGTACTTATGATGATCGTATTATATTATATTATATTTATTTCCCACGAGAGAACATTCTACGCGGCGTGGCATGTAAATTCAGGTTTTTTTAATGTCTAGATTAGTTTTAATATCCAAGAACAGTTCAGTATAATTATCATCTAATAATTATTGCAATAAATACATTTTATAAAAGTTTATTTATTTAAATCTTACAATTATGTTCACTATACGTTTGGAATTTCGTTATATACGAAACTCTATGTATTGGCGACTTTAAAATTTTTTTAGAATGAATTGTGACGTTCATTATAGCGAATGTTCTTAAATCTGACGTTCGTAAACCGAGAGTTACCTGTATTTTGAGCTATATTTAAAATAAAATTTATCGCCCCCGGGTGGGCTCGAACCACCAACCTTTCGGTTAACAGCCGAACGCGCTAGCCGATTGCGCCACGGAGGCCGATGACATGATGAGGCTTTAAATGCTGTATTATTTGAGATATGAACTTTGTTTACTTCATTTCATCACTCGATATTCAAAGTTTCTCACTGTATGTAGCAGTACGTACCGTCCTCAGTGACGGAACTTGTAATGAGTTTGTTAAGGATAATCGAACGCGTAAATAGTAATTGTTACTTTCGTACACTCATTAAATTGTCTCCTATCGCTTGGGGCCACGAGTCATTCCAAATTTGGGGATAGCTATTGGCTTCCAGCAGTTTAATACCTTTTCTGTGACACTGTAAATGTATATTTACATCTCTGACTGCTGAAATATTGTTGCAGTATTAAAATAACTGCGATTATACTCGAAAGAGTGGGAGGTTGGCCATTGGCCATAATTGGTTTCGATCCACGGACCTTTGAGCTCTAGGTTAAATTGTATGACACAATTAAACGTTGACTCTGCTATTATTGCATTTTGGTGTTTTCGTCACAAAGGCAACAATTTATTTCAGAAAGAGACCGTGTTCTAAACCCATAAATTCTCCCCCGAACGAAGCCCCTGTTACCAGAAGTTTAATATTAAAAAGACGTTTGGACGGGGGCAGAACGTCATTTGTTATGAATACGACATTTGAAGTTAGCGGAGGGGTTAGGAGTGATTCAACAATATGGCCACTCGCCGCACCTGCCCAGCTCTCGTAAATATATTTAGATATCTTAATTATTTGATGCAAAAAGGCGTTACGTGGGAATTGTTAAATTCATAATAAAGACACTGGCAGCAGATCCATTTATAAAGGAACCATATTTAAACTGATTTTGTCGATGTGTTGTAAATAAACTCAGAGCATTTCCTGTGAGAGTTGTCAACAGATGTGCAGCGTGTCCTTGAAATGTCAGCCGTGGGTCGGAACGTGAAAAAGGAGGGATTATACTACTCTTTCCAAAACTATTAGCCCTGATATGTAAACAAACCAGACAATTTAGGTACCGATCTTATACAGTTTTCGTTAAGGGATGTGAGTAAATACAGAAGGCAGTGGCGTGCCGTGCAGGGAAACAAGTGAATCATTGCTTCCGTAATTTCGTTAATCTTCGTGAGAGTTCGGCTCACCACCCGAAGTATCTATAGGAAGCAATTCTCACTGTGTTGTCCGCGCTCCTTGGGCTGCATTGCAGAACCGAAATAACGTGTTCTTTCAATGACGATGTGAAAATTAACTGTTTACGTGTGATTTCAGTTCCTGTTGGGTGTCGTAAGTAATATTAAGTTTTATTAAAACATTGTACGTGCGTATTTAGATGGCGCAGGACTGTATTTGTGATCGTATTTTGAAGCATATTAAACTCCACAAAGTGAACGATCCACGTACAAGAGAGGAAATTCCAATCTCGTGGTACAAGTGGCAGGGGAGTGATTAGACTACACGCACAGCTAAAAAAAAGAACGTTGAGAGTGAACGTTCATGTGAGTGCAATCGAACGCCTTTTGAATCGAGGTTTTACTATTAAAGTAGGGACTTTTCTGAAAAGATAATAATTACAGAAAGTGGACGACCGAAATGCGAGTTGTTAGAATTTAAGGCACGAACCAAATCACGCGTGAGGAAATTTGATTTGGAACAGTTTTCGAAAACAGAGCCGCTGTCCTGTTGCCTTAACATAGGAAAATTGTTTTGTTGGCCAAGCCTATTGTCTCTGAATGGAAACAAGACTGAATTATGTTACATCAACAAACTTGATAAAGAATTGAAACAACTCGAGAACTCTCAAAGCCACATTGTTTCAACAATGGAAGTTTCGAAATGACAATCAAAAGTTACCGCTGATTCCCTTACCGAAAGTAGTAGCTGGATGTTAGTGTCTGGGAACGTGCGTGATGTTTTCAGCACGGGGAGTACGTGCCTGACAGCCCCCTCAGTGGACTGAAAGTTTATTGTGCAGGCTTTGGGACGGTCTGCAGGTCTGGTGTCAAATTTCTGTCTCCTCAATGTCCATTTTGGTGCTGGTAAATGCGTTTCAAGCCATAGATTCAAATTCTCGTTGGCTACACTCATAAATGTTAGGTTTCTTTCGTATTATATCTTTTATTTTCGTATTTATCCATTGATCGTAGGCTCTGTTTCAACTCTTGCACGACCCAAGTTGAAATATGCATGTCACGTGGTCTCCATTACATCGACGGATTCCTCCACGCACCAAAGAGTCTAAAAAAGAATCTGCTGCCTTCGGTTTCAGTAATTTTTTTTGAGAGTGTTTTCCAATAATTATCCAGGTATGTTATCTAGACCAGTGGTATTCAAAATTTTTTTTCGCGTACCCCCAGATATAATTTCTCTTCAAGTTTGTACCCCTAATTCAAGTTATACATAGTATATAATCTACATCTAAAATAAATTAAATAAATTATATTACTGATTATTCAGTGTTTATCATAAAATAATATTTTTTTTTTAAAATTTCGCGTACCCCCGGGGGTACCCGTACCCTAGGTTGAATAACACTGATCTAGACTGAGTCTCTGAACGCTATATTTTTGGTGTTATCTTGTTTACAGTTACGTTTTAACAGGGTTTATAATTCGCTGATGGACTTTTTATAACAGTGCTCGATTGAGAATTTATCTGCTTTTGTTTATTCATATCCTGTGCGTTTCTCTCTGCGTTTTTTGTTGTTGTATTTTTGAATCATAAATTTTGGTTTTATATTTATTATTACTGGAGCATATTAATAAATAAATCGAATCTAATCACTCTCATTACCAATGTTATCGGAACTGTCATCACCAGTTTATCAGATATAGACGTTAGCACTTGTTTGTCTCAGGGAACGCGTGATCGAGTACCGACTGGGCGACGCGACCTCAGGGTCGTTGGTTCGTCTCTCCACTGAGAGCTTTGTCCGCGCTGTTGGCAGTCGCTCTTCTGAACCTGGGGGCGGATCAGTTTCGGCACTTCTAGCGGCCCTTGTGAGTTATTCTTACAAACAGCTTTGAACTCGGCATATTCTGTTTCGCGGATGTGATATAGGTAGGACTCGGTTTACGCCGCTTCATTTTACGCCGTTTAAATTTACGCCGCTTCATTTTACGCCGCTTCAATTTACGCCGTTTCAATTTACGCTGGAAATATCAGAAACCTAACCCCGGCGTAAACCGAGTCCTACCTATATTCGGTTTTAATTGTATTAATTGGTTTTGATATGAAACTAACGCGATTCGGAATTTTTTTGCCTGTTTGAAGTTTCTGAGCTCGTCTGCGTTGTGGTGTCTGTTGCAGGGCGCAGCGCTTAGTACGATGGTCGGACAAATGACGTACGGTAAGCGTCAGTTCGAGTCTGTCGACGGTGCGATGCGAGAACTGATACCCATCGTGCACCGCGCTATGAACAACTTCCTACCTTTCGTGGACGCAGACGCAGAAGCCTTCAATCAATATATGGTAGGGGAGACTGGGGCTAGTTGTTACAATTTTCAATTACGATTTCTTTTTGTGCATTTATTATTAAAATTTATAAAGTTAGAAACTATGGCTTCAGGTACTATTACTATTCGGCTATATTAATAACATTTTTTCAAAGGCCTATTCATTTTTGTTTTATCACAAAACTTTTTTATTTAAGAGAAGGCGGATTGTAACAACGTGCCCTGTTATGGTACTAATTGTTACAACACACTGTATTAGTAAACAGAAGGAACAATTGAGACCTTTATTAAGCAATTAATTACAGAAATTAACTTCAAACGTTTTCACCATGTATTAACAGTTTGTCTTAACGAGATTCTTCCAGAAGAGACTTCATCAGCTGCTAACATAAACGTTTCCAAACTTGTATTACCTCTATGAGTCTTCCTTTTGTACGTCTGTACCATCTTTCATGATAAAAAAGTAAAATGTAGTCATTTGTCAACGCAAGTTATTTCAAAAGATACGGGCCACGCTGATACAATGTAACAAGGTTCCCCTTGTCCAGTGTGACAACTGACCCCACAGTACGCCATTTTGATTTCACGGTCAAAGCAGTGTCAATATTCGACTGAAATGAAGAACGAAGTACACGCGTTGCTCTTAATATAAAGGGTTTTACGTAAGGAAATTTTAAAGAACTTGCCTTTTTCACACGGTCGTGGAAGTGAGTTCAAAGTCAGAAAAGAAATTTTACTATTTACTGGTAAAAACACTTAAATCAACCCAGCTCACGTAATACACAAGCTACAAGTACCATGCCTTGGGAAGAACTGAGCACAGGGGAGACGCAATAGATAAGAGACTCGTGAGATACTGCTGCAAATGAGTGATTTTTAAACTAAAATATAACATCTTGTCCCTTGTAACAACAAGCCCCCTTCTCCCCTACGTCACGAACCTGCGCACTGTAAACAATCCAGTTACAAGAGTGAAGCATGGGTCCTTACGAGCTTTTACTTCCATTTCTCTCACCCCCTATCGATATGTTTTCATTTACAAAAACCGAGAGTTGCAGTACGACTTTGTTTCTTAAGAATGTAATGTAAGCAATTTGTTGTACATTACTAGTGCGGAGAGTTTATTTAAATGTTTAAATTCCATCTATTATAGTGTATTTTTTATTTTATAATTATCGGGGTTGTGTACGGTAGAAGGAACAGCCACTACAGCAGTTACGTTGTCAGTTCACGTCTTGATTTGGAGCGCAGTACAGTACCGTCCAAAGAAAAGTTAACAGGTGTCGGTGTTTTAACGGTGATTTCTCGAAGTTTAATTTGTGTTTTTTTTAACAGAATGGACAATGAGCAATCTAGAAGGTGAGAAACGAGTTGAACTGTTTGGTCATTAAAGATGAATATAAATCTAAACTTATGCGACAGGATTATATGAATGTGCATCTTAATCTGTGATGTAGGGTGTAATGGAGGCGGATGGATTGAAGTGGCTCAGGATAAGGTCCAATTATGAGTTTAAGCGAGCATCGTGATAAACCATCGGGTTAAATAGACGACGATGAATTTGTTGACAAACTTAGCGACTATCAGTTTTCTGTTCCATGGAGTTATTCAACCATTAATAATTGTTAAAATACTTGTTTGGACTTCAAATTTTTTTCTAAATTTTAAGAAATAGATAATGGATAATAAATTTATTCATGAACCAACTCTGTGGAATATACTTCGTAGAAGTTACCAGTGCAGAATCTAGTTAAAAACGCTCGTAAGTTTATTTTTATTTGAAGATTCATTAATGTGTTCATAACAGCCTGCCACGAGACTTTCTAAATCCCTCGGGACCAAAAGATATTCCAGTCCAGCTGCGAGTACAGTCCTTTCATTCCACACCATCAGTATATTACGTAGTGTCATAAATTGTTTCCAGGTGGCTCTGAAGTTGCCAAAGAAAACACCTGAAGAAGCGGCTGTTAGAGACAAAGCTATGCAGGAAGGTCTCAAGAAGGCTGTGGAAGTTCCTTATAATCTTGCGAAAGAAGTGAACCGTTTGTGGCCCACGCTTGTCCGTTTAGCAGCTCTAGGGAACCAGGCGACTATTTCAGACTTGAAGGTAAGTGAGATTTGATTCCGTTTATCGTATACGCCTTTCTTAAAAAGTAACGTTGTCGTTGGTAATTTTGTGTTGTGGAGTTTTGGTGCAGTGACGTGGCGTTGTTGTCAGGTTGGAGCGCGTTGCTTGGAGACCAGTGTTTGGGGCGCGTATCACAACGTTGCCACCAATCTCAAGGAGCTGAGGGAAGACGAGACGAAAAGCGAACTGCAGGCTGAGATAGACGAGGCAGTGCGTGTCGCTCAAGACGGACTACAGATGGTGCTGTCAGCACTAGCCGAGAGGGAGGGAAATTGACATGAGTTTGCGTTCAAGTTACCATGGAGAACGCGTCTACATTTCACGTAACAAAAAATGGATCTAGCGATATCGTGAAACGTTTATTAATGTGGTCTGAACAGGGATCAGTTATACTAACAGTTGGGTGCATTTATACGTTGGTTTATTTTGTTTCTTTGTAAATTTTTTAAAATTATTTTACCATTGTTTAACATTGGATTAAATAAATTGTAACGAAACATTAACCTTGTTGATTGAGGTTTCATGGATTATGAATATGATAACACGCTAATCTTTGTATAGCGAATTTAACTTTTGTATGTATCAGTAAAATATAACCTCTACTTTACGTGAAAACCTAATCAAAGATCTTTTATTTACCTGGAAAGTAGAAACTAATATTTCGCATGAAATGAAAATATTACGAAAATATGCA
The DNA here is from genome assembly GCF_977971745.1 of Zootermopsis nevadensis. Taxonomy (NCBI): domain Eukaryota; kingdom Metazoa; phylum Arthropoda; class Insecta; order Blattodea; family Termopsidae; genus Zootermopsis; species Zootermopsis nevadensis. Next base: position 2,048,456 of record NW_028259141.1, on the reverse strand, counting down.
ACATTTATTTAGAATAAACATTATTGATATTGGAAAAAATAATACGCCAAAATATATGTCGCCCTATTGAAGGTCGCAAGGACCTCTGGAATGTTTGTAAACGTGTACCAGACAACACGACGTTACAACCTAGACGGCAGCCATCTTTATTAAGATAAACGTAGTGTGTGAACAGTTTTTGCGTTGAGATTAAACAAATGAATATCACGGCCAATGAGTCATGCGTGATAGCAGAGACAGTTTTTTTGAATACGAAACTTCAATTTAGAGCACACCTTCGCTCATAGACTGCCCAGATCTTCAGCACACCCTTCGAGTGGGGCCTGTTCCATGGTTTAGTGTCCGATGGGGCCTTGTACCCCGACCAGAGGCTACTGACTTTTGACCGGCGGTGGGCACACGGATTCTTACGGCTTCGTGCCAGTGATCAGGGCTTTCTGGGGACGAGTTTTCACGATCTCGCACGAATTTATACGACCAGTTCACGTCTTTCAAAAGATCTCTTAATTCAATGTGTTACAAAGAGAGAGTCTCTAGAAACAAGAGACAAACACTATCATAATCACGTTGTCAACGAGAATCTAATTTAAAATGTTGTCGTTTGAAAAAGACGATATTTATTCGAGTTTGGAAACTTAGAGTATTTTTTTTTTCAAACTATAATATAAAAGTCCTATAGTCCATTCGAAAAAAATTAGAAAAAATATTTTTTTTTTTCGGGAGATTCGGAGAAAATTGCGTGTGATTTCTCTGTTTCCCTCTCGAAGATCGATTCATGAACGCAGAATTCTTTACCATTTTGGAGAAGCAGTAATTTAAAAGCAAAGTTTTCCATGACGTTCATACAGTCCAATGTTCGCCTGAAACCAATTGAACGCAGTCGTGTTCAATGTGGACGCCCTGGTCGTACGAATGCTTACAAACGTAAACTATGAGAGTTATTCAGACCGGTAATTAAACAAATTTGCGTCTAGTATCACTGAAGCGTTACATTTTAAGATCTTACAAGCTTTTAGACTCCAGACGCTGTAAAGGAGTGACGTCACATTGCCGTGGCTTCACGTCTTAGAACCCAATTTGACTCTAAGAATCGACCGCTCTATTCCAGTTGATAAATCCCGTTACTTTTATGGAATGCGTTGAAGTCAGAAGATCCTGGTAACTGGCCCCAGTTCTGAGTCAGATAAATCCTGTACAAATTCTCACATAACATTTCTTTAAGATAAATTCCCGTGTGTTTTCCTCGGTGAACTAGTGGACCCGACGTTCGCGGGTTTAAACCCGGCCGAGGTCATGATTTCCTTCGGAGATTTAAGGCACGTAAAAGAACCTTGATGGCCACGGTGGTCTAGCAGTTAGAGCGCTGGCCTTGTAATCCTGGGGGTCTCGGGTTCGATTCCCGGCGGTGCCCGAATTTTTAACTTGTGTTGGGCAAGGCCGTGGTCTAGGCAACACGGAGTTTTCCTCCGTGGCATCCCAACAATTACTCCATTCACACACAGAAGAAGGCAATGGCAAACCACTTCTGGATCATCTGCCAAGAACGTATATGAACAGGTCCCAGTCCGAGAAAAGGATGGAAGGATCCTGTTCATATGGACCTGTCGTCAGACAGAACACTAATAATAATAAGATGAGGTGGTCTAGCGGTTAGAACGCTGGCCTTGTAATCCTGGGGTCTCGGGTTCGATTCCCGGCGGTGCCCGAATTTATAACTTGTGTTGGGCAAGGCCGTGGTCTAGGCAACACGGAGTTTTCCTCCGTGGCATCCCAACAATTACTCCATTCACACACAGAAGAAGGCAATGGCAAACCACTTCTGGATCATCTGCCAAGAACGTATATGAACAGGTCCCAGTCCGAGAAAAGGATGGAAGGATCCTGTTCATATGGACCTGTCGTCAGACAGAACACTAAATAATAATAAGATGAGGTGGTCTAGCGGTTAGAACGCTGGCCTTGTAATCCTGGGGTCTCGGGTTCGATTCCCGGCGGTGCCCGAATTTATAACTTGTGTTGGGCAAGGCCGTGGTCTAGGCAACACGGAGTTTTCCTCCGTGGCATCCCAACAATTACTCCATTCACACACAGAAGAAGGCAATGGCAAACCACTTCTGGATCATCTGCCAAGAACGTATATGAACAGGTCCCAGTCCGAGAAGAGAAAAGGATGGAAGGATCCTGTTCATATGGACCTGTCGTCAGACAGAACACTAAATAAATAAAATAAAAGAACCTTACGACCTTGATATTAATTAAAGGGCCCGGGAAGATCTCGAAAGGGTTTATCTGACTCATGATAGGGTCTGTTGTCAATCTGAACCTTTTGGTTTCCTAAATGTCAGAAACTTTGTCGAATTTGAGTCATGCCTCGTGGCTCGGAGTGACATATCTCCCCCCCCCCCCCCCATCTCCGAGATCTTTGGAGTCACAGGCTTCGATGCCCTTATGAGGCAGTACGACGGGCAGTCTGTGTGTGTCCTCCGCGAAGGGTACTTCGCCGGAGAGAAATGTTCCTTCCTGTTCTGAGCTAGGTCTAATCTCGCGTTTGGTTCTGTGTTTGTCGAAAGTTGATGGTCCGAATCTCAGCTGGAGTCTGAGCAGAGTAAGTTTTGTATGACTTAATCCTGTATGGTCTTTATTATTTATACTTTTAATATATTTTGATCATTTTTAACTGACTTTATATTGTTTTGGTTTTAACCTCTGTAATCCGACGGCCATACCACCTCCCGGTCTCTGAGTGTTATTTAAATCTATTGTCACGGTCGCCGGTGGAGCCCAACTTTTTGAGAGACTGTTAACATCTTAAGAAGGACTTTTCTCCATCAAATTAATTACTTAAAACACAAACCTCTATTCTAACCCATGTTGATATGTCCTGTTCCGTCGCAGACTTTGTAATGAATTATTTTTATGAGATAGTAAAGTTGCGTCATATTGTGTTATAATAAATATATATTGTTTAAATCTTGTCCGTCTAATCACAATAAATTCTTATTAAATATTAAAATATTACAATAATTAACATTTAAAATATTCTTTATCGAAATATTCGATTTACATTAGACCATATATTTCGATAAAGAACATCATTTAATATTTTAAATATTTTAAATGTTAATTATTGTAATATTTTAATATTTAATAAGAATTTATTGTGATTAGACGGACAAGATTTAAACAATATATATAAATTATTTTTAGTTGTTTTTTTTGGTAACTTTATACATGTATACTGTACAAGTTCTGTCTACGTTAAATTTTTCTTAATTAACGTAGAAGTTTAGTTTAATTCGCCTGTTAATATAATTTTACAGTTATTGTGTATAAATATTAGGAATTAGTCAAAATTTTTGTGGACGAGATTGCGCTGTAGAACTGGCTGTATTATTTGGGCACTTCGCATCGTATTTATTTAAATTGTTAAAACACAACGCTTCGAAAGTTTGGCTCTGTTTCACTTTGCTTCCGAAATTTTGTTATCATATTGAAAATTGGTCGATTTATAACCTTAAAACCTTGCATACCGTAATATTGTATCGGAATATAAATCATGCATACAAACAAAACGTAACAATATGTATAAAAGTTAAAATATAATATAGCAATAGAATAAAATATAATAAAATTAACTATTAAGACGTCACCATCCATAGACATACAAAATAATTCCAGTTGGGCATCTACAGGAAACCCACATTCTCAGATATAATAATACATAAAATATCTAACCATCCACTTCTCATAATCATAAGAGGAGTTTGATATAGAGACTAAGCTTATCCATGAAATAGGTTAAAATAGCGATTATAACTCCAGAGACATCAAAAGAACGTAAGAACCTAATTAAAACACGTAAACCCCCTATTAACCCTTCTAAGCCGAAGATCGTCTGAATATTATTTATGAATTCAGTCCGTACCGCGAAGAAAACACTACACCTCACCATTACGAAAATCAGCTGGTTAACCCTTTGAAGCCGAAGCTCGTCTTCATAATATTTACGAATCCAGACCGTACCGCGAAGAAAACACTTCACTTAACCATTAGAAGTCGAATCAGGCGGTACCACATAAGATTTAACATCCCGGTCAAAGCCTTAATGTACCCCAAACCCACCACAAATAGTAAAATATGGTCCAGTTTCACATTCTTTGGTAATAGTATTAGAAAACTCGCCAAAATATTCGAAAACACAAATGTCAACATAACCTACAAAGTCAATAACACCATAAAATTCCGATAAAATTCAAAGAAATAGAATAATAAATACATAAAAGTGGTTTATACCAGTTAAAATTCGGTAGCTGCGAGCAGGTTTATATTGGTCAAACCGGTTGGGAATTTAAAACCAGATTTAAGGAGCATGTCCACGACTTAGATTTAACGTAACAAAATCAAAGTACGTCCAGCACAACCTCGACCACGGAGACGAATAAGGCCCAATGGAAGATATCATGGACGTGTTAAGAATAGCTCCAAAGGGTAAAATGTTAGATATTCTATAAAAATTACAGATATACAAAATTAGTAAACACAAAGCCACCATTAACGAACAAAACACACAAGATTTTAACGTATTATTTGACCTGTGCGTTAAACAGAATAAAGTAAATTTCACATGCAATAGTTGGCCACTCTGATTTCAGAGTTAATATATACCCCACACATTTTTAAAACTGACAGTAACGCCCACACGTCATTGAAGTTTACAGGCACAGATGACGCAACCACGGCTCACCGTAGACCAACAACGGCAATCAGGCTAAGCGCTCAATTTAATACAGCAACTCCTGCGCAATCAAAATCCAGTTAGGTGTTACATAAAATATGCTTTTGTAAAGTACATACCTTCTATGCTCTGTAGAAAAACATAGTATTTTGGGTAGTACGAGGTGCGATCGGAAAGTTTCAAGACTGTGTCAATAGAGGGCGAACCGGATGTAGTACGAGCTTCTGCCTTTAGGGGGTGCGGCCTACATTCATAGTGAATCAGTGTGCCAGCCGGCATCATCGAATTAGCATTTGTTTCTTAGTTACGGGCGTTTTGGTAGTGCATTACACCGACCCTCCTGCGATTTCGGAATGGCGTGTGCATCAAATTTTGCCAAAGACTCGCCAAAACGGCTACGGAAACCTATGAAATGCTAAAGCGAGCATTTGGGGAGTCCGCAATGGGTCGTGCACAAACTGTTGTGTGGCATTCACGTTTTAAAAATGGCCGAACCTCTGTCGATGATGACGAGCGTTCTGGACGACCATCTTCAAGCACAACGCCCGAAAATGTTACGAAGATTCGGCAGGCCATTCACGAAGATCGACGTCGTACCATCAACGACTTGTGCGACATTGTTGGGATAGGCTATTTGACCTGTCAGCTGATTCTAAAGGAACAACTCCACATGCGACGCATCATGACAACGCGCCAGCGCACACCGCCCTCAAAGTTCGGCAGTTTTTGGCCTCAAACACCATGGCCGTCATCCCGCACCCTCCTTATTCGCCGTGTGACTTCTTCCTCTTCCCAAAAATGAAAATTCAGCTAAAGGGAAGGAGATTTGAGACGATAGAAGAGATTCAGGCAGAATCGCAGATGGTGCTTGACAGGCTGACAAAGAAAGATTTCCAGGGATGCTTCCAGGCTTGGCAGCGGCGCTGGGATCGTTGTGTTCACTCCCAGGGAACTACTTCGAGGGTGATGGATGAATTTAATACCTGAGATAAGTGTACGGGTTTTTATACGCGCAGTCTTGAAACTTTCCGATCGCACCTCGTAGTTAAGACAGTAGAATTTGTTAGTGACCGGTTATCTTACGTAATTTTGGATGAACGTTGATGCGATATTATTTTCCGTAATGTTCATGCCCCAACTGAAGATAAAACCGATGATATCAAGGATAGCTTTTATGAAGAATTGGAATCAGTATTTGATACATTTGGCAAGTATCACATGAATATTCTGCTAGGAGATTTCAATGCAAAAATTGGGAGCCAGGACATCTTCAAACCCACAATAGGCAGCGAGAGTCTCCATGCACTTAGTAGTGATAACGGCGTCAGAGCAGTGACCTTCGCTACATCAAAAGATTTAATTGTAAAAAGTACAAAATTTCCACACCGTGATGTTCATAAATACACTTGGACTTCCCCAGATGGCAGAACACACAATCAAATAGATCATGTTTTAGTAGATAAGAGAAGGCAGACAAATGTAATTGATGTGAGATCATTCAGAGGAGCAGATTGCGACACTGATCATTATCTGGTGGTAGCAAAAGTGAGGGAGCGGCTTTCAGTAAGTAGACGAACTAAACAAAATTTTGACACAGAAAGATTTGATTTGAAAAAATTAAGTGAGGGAGAGGCAAAGGAACAATATCAAGTTGAAATTTCGAATAGGTTTCAAATTTTAGAGACAAATGAGGATAATGAAAGTGTGGACATCAACAGGGAGTGGGAAAATGTCAGAAACTGCATCAAAATTTCAGCCAAAGAGAAACTAGGATACTACAGGAGAAAGCAAAATAAACCGTGGTTTGATGAAGAATGATCCAAATTAAAAGATCGAAGCTTGTAGCTTGAAGTGCGATGCGCCTTTGTTTGTATAAATAAATTGTTTGTAGACCCTAAACAATTTGAGATACGTAAAATCTGAAAACAGATATGCAAAGCTCAAGATGTAATACGTATTTCGTACGCAATATGTCCAGATCCATCTCTTAACGCGCCAGATGCATTGAAAAATTGTACACATTAGTTCATTAAAATTACAATAAATGTATAAACAATTATAATTACAACAAAATACATTACAGATTCTTAAAGGTCTTTATTTACTGATCATTTTACATTACCCTTACTCTTACAATTAATGAGGAATGAAAGTTTAAAGGTGACTCGGCGCTGGACCTTACACATCTTCGTAACTAACGCTGATTTGCCGAATGATCCTTCCGTGTAGACGTATTTACGTCAGAAATATCAGAGACCTGTAGAGAGATATTAATAACTTTAAGAAAGGATTAAATATATATAAGGAATAAATAAGAATATTGCTGGCGATTGATGTGCTGTCATCTGGTGGCCATAGTCGTATATATTTTTTACAATGCATCCACAGATTATCTCTCAAGAATAACCGATGATCACTAAAAATCTTAAAAATTCGAATGAAACGTGTATATTGGATTATTTTTTTGGAAAGGTTTTCAATTGCACAAAAGTATCTTTTGTACGACGCACTTTTTCCACAAGCAATTCACAGCTCATTTGTTTCCACAGTAACAAAAGGCTATTGTCGACGTCAATATAAATATTTACCAATAAAATATAACAATGTCGGCCAAAACTATGACGTAACGATTATTGTTTCTTCAGTAAAAAACATGGGAGTGCTTTATACTTTATTGGGGGCAATTCTACTGCACATATAAAACAAATTCACAACTAGCAAAGAAGCTTTAACATAGTTCTATCAAGAAATGTAACGGTAGCCACACACGCTACGACTTACCGGAAGCCTTAAGTCTCTGTAGGCCAACCTTCCGGCAAACCGGAGCGTGTGTGTGGTGAATTTGGCCTGAAACCAAGTCTCCGATAAATCTACAGTCGCTTGATTTTTTGACTCGAGGTTTACTGAATGTTTACAAGCCGTAAAGTGTGTGGGTACCCTAAAGATTTCGGATTAATTTTCTCAATATGTGCCCCGTATCTCAAGCAGAAGATCGTCTAAATATTATTTAATAATTCAGTCCGTACCGCGAAGAAAACACTACACTTCACCATTACAAAGATCAATCGGTTAATCCCGTTTAAGAAAATGATCGCTGTTTACCCACAAATACACAATTAAGGGTTATTAATCGTGAAATCAGGTGGTACACATACTTACCGCAAGATTCTTAAGGGTTCTAACTGTTTCATCAAGATTCTCGGCTGCTAAATATGCCATGTCATCTTAAACACTCAAATCTATAATTATTTACTATGTTATTGAATTGCAATAAATTTTTGTCGTAAATAACAAAATTCAGTCTAAAATTAATTGAAATTGTGTTAGAAAGAAAGAAACTAGCTTCAATTTCTTGCAAGTGTTCATAATTATTAACGAACACATGTACAGTCCACAGATCACGAGAAAAGCGCTGGTATGAATTCGATATACGCGCATGCGCAAGATTTCGCGGTGAGTGTCGACCCATCCTAAAAGCATTCGTTCCACATCCACTGAACGAACAACAGACGACAGGATTTTTCATAAATTCTAATGATTATAGCTTTAAAATTACCTCACAGTGGCCGAAGGGTCTCGGAGTCTGAAAAATCAGTCGCTCCTTCACGAGAAATCTCTTCGTCATCGACACTGTCATTTAGATTTGAAATAATTTTTGAATCGATCACGTCAGCAACAACCCCGTCCCGTTCCCAGTATTGCTGTTCAAGTTTTTCCACATATTGGCAGTATCCTTCCCAATCCTTTGCAGTCACAGTTTCAATCCCTTCTGTTGTTAAATCCAGCAGCCGCTTCAAAGACAGATCCCCTGTCACGTTGTTCTCGCGGACGTATTTTCTTACCTTAGACCAAGCTAATTCTATGGGACTTAGCTCACTCATATATGGAGGCAACCTAACCACAATATGACCATGGGCGTTTAATAACTGATCAATTTTGAAAAATTTCTCTTTTTGTTTCTTCGTCAGTATTAGGTCATAGATTTGGCCTTTTCTCATAGCTGGACCACAGAAAACTCCGTGTCGCTGTAACCACGAGATCATTTCAGATTTAACCGAATGTTTAGATGGGGATTTATCTACTTTTAAACTGTGGTATGGAGCGTTATCATATACTACCACTGACCTTGAGGGCAAATTCTGTAATATTTTCTCTCTAATCCATTTTTCAAAATTTTTACTGTTCATCTGACCATGGTAATCGCCAGTTGTTGATCCAGATTTATATATCAGTCCTGCACCTTGAAGGAAACCAGCACGCGATCCAGCGTGAACCATAATCAGTCTTTTTCCAGAATTTCCATCAGAGCACACATCTTTAAATTCAGTATTTTGATAGAATTTTTTAAAAGTTAAATTGCTATCTACCCAGCTTTCGTCCAGGTAAAATATTTGTCTTCCTTCATCTCGAAGCGTCTTAATATTCACCAAATATCTCCATCGCCATTTTACAATGTCCGGCCTTTCAATCAAGATCTCTCGCTTACTAAGACATTTCTTACACTTAAATCCTAAGTTATGTAAATTATTCCGTAGAGAATCGACACCCCACGGAAAGTCAAATTTTTGTTTCTTCTGTGTTGAGTAAAATTCTTGCACAATCCGCCTTATTACTGACATGTCAGTAGGTCTAGGCCGGTGTATCCCTGGCGTGTGTAAAGGTGACAGTGAGCCCTTCTCGTCAATATCTTCAGTAAATACGTTGATAAATAATAATAAAACAAGAAAAATTCTTTACCTATCTCTTCGTTCAAGGGAGGGGAACTAGATTTCACCACCAATAAACATTCGAATTAATAACAAAGCTCAGAGAGTGTAACGACGCACTTCTTCTACAAGCGATTCACAGTTCAGTTCTATTAAGACTAAGAAAGGCTGATTTTTGACGACAATACTTACTAATGAGGTACAACAATGTCAACGAAAAGTATAACGTAACAATTTTAATTGTTATGCTAATATTGTTACGGGTTTGGTTTATAAATTTCAATGTTTCTTACGTTTTTAGACACGCATCTGAAAATGTTACAAAGTTAAAATATTTGGGAACAAAAATCAAAAATCAAAATTATATTCATGAGGAAGTTAGGAGGAGTTTAAATTCTGGAAATGCTTGCTACTTCTCAGTTAAAAATATTTTGTCTTCCCGTCTGATTTCTAGGAACCTGAAAATTAAAGTATACAAAACAATAATCTTGCCTGTTGTTTTGTATGGGTGCGAAACATGGTCTCTCACTCAGAGGGAGGAACACAGATTGCAGGTGTTTGAGAATCGGGTGTTGAGGAGGATATTTGGGCCTAAGAGGGGAGACGATGGGGCGTGGAGAAAACTGCACAATGACGAGCTTAGAAATCTGTACTGCTCCCCCAGTATTGTGAGGGTGATTAAGTCGAGAAGAGTGAGATGGGCGGGACATGTAGCGCGCATGGATGGGACAAGAGGTGTGCACCGGGTACTGGTTCGGAAGCCTGAGGGGAAGAGACCTCTGGGGAGACCTAGACGTAGATGGAAGGATAATGTCAGGCGGGATCTATGGGAGATAGGAGTTGAAGGAGACTGAATTTTGTTGGTCCAGGACAGGGTCCGGTGGAGGGTTTTGGTTAATTCGGTGATGAACCTTTGGGTTCGGTAAGCCATCTGGTTAGTTAGTTATTACATGAATTAATTTTTTGTCACTGATGATGACGTCTTGAAGTCGAAACGCGTATGGTATTAGCGTTCTTTCGAGAGTAAACATTTTTGTTTGCATGATTAATAGGGTTACGGAAAGAAGACCTCTGAGAGTTTAAATTAAATAAAAAAATGTGATGATACGTATCTATCAATAATTTGTTTAATAATAAAGTATCTGAAAGCTAAGCAACTTAAATTTTGACTTCAAATGCTACGCCAAGTGCTACTGCGCATATACCATTGCGCATGTTTTCCAAAAAAAAATTATTTTCTCACCTAGTTACATAACCTTACAACTCTGTTCAATTTTACATTTACATTTCGATTCTGTAATTATATCTAGGGCCATTATCAAAGTACACGACACGAGGTAGGATCTGAGGCCTTCTAGGTTGTAGAACTGCGTAAGTCTGGTACTAAAATGTAGTAATTATAATTGTAATCAAATCTTTTTTGGCATTCCCAGCCATGTATTTTGCTGCCATCTGTTGAGAGAAGTTTGTACTCAAAGTGCTTGAATTTACCACTGACATGTGAATACAAGAAGTGTGTTTAAAACAGAACGTAACTATTTTCTAATACTGACGTAACGATCTAGGCTATTAGCTTAACTACGTCAGAACCGAGAGGGACACTGATGTCAGTCCATCCGTTCACCCACCCCATCAATTTGCCTACGATAAATGTGACACAGACATACAGATTATTGCTCTGACAAGCGGAAAATTTTTAGGTTAAGTCACGTGATCAGTCCACGTGACTAGATATACCTGTCTCGCAGTTGCTGTGCGGATATCCGCGTTTGTCTTGTTTTCGTAACCTAGCCAGTGGGTTTACTTTGGTTCTCACAAAGAAAAATAACTTTCCGATGGACTTTGTAACAAATAAGTTACAAACAAATTATAAAACTTCGTTTCTTAAGTTGAATACGAAAGCAGTTAAGTGAAATCCGTACCGGAAAAACACACGCGTTCTCTTCAAATTCTGAATTACTTAGAGAACTTTAATTTACAATCTATAAAAATTTGTGGTCTGTATTGGACTCGTATATATGAGGTCGTAGGATCGAATCCAGGTCGAATTAAAATATTTTCCTTCTTTGATGTAGCCACAATGTTTTCTTTATTGCATTATACAAAGAATTAATACAAAAAAATTTCGTATTTTTCATCCAAAACGTTTACAACCATAAGCTAGTGTCGATCTTACCTCTAAAGTTTATTCTTTAGAAATCCTGTTATTACCAATTTTATAAAATTTAAAATTAATATTTTAGGGTAGTCCCCAACCGCATAACATCCATACCAAATTTCATCCAAATCCGCCCAGCAGTTCTTGTGTTTATGTTGGTATGTATGAAATTGTTTTTACTATTAATTTCGTTTAATTAGGTTGACTGAAAGAGATTTCAGTTAATTAAAAAAAAACTTTCGTGAGAAAAACATTGAATATTCTAACATGTAAACAGGACAGAAATTAAGATTATATTGGGTTAACATGTCACAGAAACTGAACTGCATTGATTGTGTCAATAAAGTCACGAGGTTCCTTGGAACATATCGATAAATATCGATTACGTCCCGTGCGAAGAATATTTTGTGTCTGAGGACGTGTTCCACTTTCTGAACTGCTGTTGGAGTAAATCGACGCTCTGGTGCCAGCCTCTTCGCCTGTCTCTAGGCGTCTGTCTGTCAGTCTAATTCAGAGGTTAAGGTCGTATTTCCAATTTGACGACTCTCCCAACAACTTCAGTATTCAAGTTTATCGTCAGTGGACAGATCTTAGCCATTCGAACGACAGGTGTATAGTTCTAATCCCTTAGAGAAATTGAAATTGTATTAAAGAATACAGCTGGATCCATGTAGGATTTGAGGTATTTATTTAGTGTTCTGTCTGACGACAGGTCCATATGAACAGGATCCTTCCATCCTTTTCTCGGACTGGGACCTGTTCATATACGTTCTTGGCAGATGATCCAGAAGTGGTTTGCCATTGCCTTCTTCTGTGTGTGAATGGAGTAATTGTTGGGATACCACGGAGGAAAACTCCGTGTTGCCTAGACCACGGCCTTGCCCAACACAAGTTATAAATTCGGGCACCGCCGGGAATCGAACCCGAGACCCCCAGGATTACAAGGCCAGCGCTCTAACCGCTAGACCACCGTGGCTCATCTTTTCTCATACAACAAATAATTTAGAAAAAAATATCAACACCCTGTATTTATTGATTTGTAAATAGATGTCGCTTCAACTTGTTTTTCTAATGATTTCGTCATAATTTCTATACAAAATTATTTTCCTTGTAGGTGGTTTACACAATCAATTTAACAACGGCTTTTCAATTTCTGCCTAGAACGAATGATTTTTGTATTTACATAACTCTTTTAACGAGAGGTGGCTTCATAATACATCCCACTTCACTCAGAGCTTTATAATTTCATTTCTTCATCTTTCTTTATTATTTAATTTCAAAATAAATACAATCCTAACAGCTGATTGGATGAATTTTAATTGGAAACAACAGTTTAAGTTGCGTAATAAGTTGTTGGTTATGTTGAAATTCTTCACGCATTTTATAGGTTACCGATTTCATACTTTGACTGTAATATACGACCATATAAATATTTTTCAATACCAAGATCACCTTAAGGAAATTTAAACATCAAAATAATATGCATTTATCTCCGAATTTAGGGTTTATCAATTGATCGCCAATTTATGTTTCAATAATCTTTCAACCCGAGAGACGATAAGAAATAATTAACGTGAGTCTGGAAATTTTTTAAAAACCTCTCTAATATATCTGAGATCCTGACATAGTCATTACATCAAACGTCACTTAATAAAAATATTATTATAATCTACATTTATTATTCGTATGTTAAATAGTTGAAGACTATCAATTCCCTTCGATAAACATCCGGCATGTTTCCTAGGCGCTTGGACTGGTCACATCGAACCCCCACCCCTCGGGTGTACACACGTGAGATTGAGGCACTCGATTGCGTCACGTGGCATGAACACGTGACTGGCGTCGTTGGTCAATGCATTCCAAGAATGGACGTAAAATATAAATAAAATTTTCATAACCGTGAAAGATTTAAAACTGACGTAAGCATATACAGGGTGATTCAAATAGCTAAAAATAAGAAGGAAAGATTATTTGGTTTTTAATACGAAGCTCAAAACACGAATAAAGTAATTTTTAAGATTCGATACTGTTTTCAATTGACGACAGGTCCATATGAACAGGATCCTTCCATCCTTTTCTCGGACTGGGACCTGTTCATATACGTTCTTGGCAGATGATCCAGAAGTGGTTTGCCATTGCCTTCTTCTGTGTGTGAATGGAGTAATTGTTGGGATGCCACGGAGGAAAACTCCGTGTTGCCTAGACCACGGCCTTGCCCAACAAAAGTTATAAATTCGGGCACCGCCGGGAATCGAACCCGAGACCTCAGGATTACAAGGCCAGCGTTCTAACCGCTAGACCACCGGGAGTATTGTGACAAAAACTAAAGAGAAAGTGTGTATAGAAGTCTGTGAAGCTCCACTGCCGAACTCGTGCTAACTTGACAAAAAAAAAGAAAGTATATGAATAATTTCTTTGAATACGTACGCAGGTAACTGTGTAATTGGGCTTTCAACAATCTTTGACTTACAAGTGGAGGGAACCAAAATTTATTCCTACGCCTTGCCCTTTCTCTTAGCCTAAAACGCACACAGCGACAGTCTCAACAAAATCCATACCTCGACTTATGAACCTAGAGCACACGCCAACTGCCTCCACAAAATGCAGCTCCCAACCGTAAAGAAAACGCAGACAATGCCTTTATTTCACCGTCCGTGTGCGCGGTAGTTTTACCGCTGCGGCAGAAATACCGCTCGTGCGCGCTAGTAATTCCATCGTTTGAGAGTCTTTGGAGGTGCGAACAGTTGAAAAGCATTTATCAGACTTGGCCGGTGGAGAAGCTAGCGGAGGGGCCTAGTCTGTGTACCTGAGGTAGCACGGTCAGTGTATTTCTTTTGTTTGTGCTTTCAGTCTCACAAGCTCCTCGGTGCAGTCGGCATTATACTACCGCACAAGAGACTCGCTCTTAGCCTTCCCCTTGAAAATTCCACCGGCCAAAAACTACTGAGCCGACTATAACGCGCAGAAAACAAATGCCGATACTAATGCGGAATGTGGACTGTATTTCGCTTATGCTTTTTGGTTATGGAAATCCAGCGCCAGTATCATGACCGAGTACGCGTATTTGAAAGAACGCATCGTAATACGAGTCAAACAGACCCTGTCACGGCGTAACTTAATCCACCAGAGAGAACTCGTCTACGCAAGGTTATGGACACACGTTTATATTTCTGCAGTGCTTTGTGGACTGGAAAGGGAGAACAAACACGTAGCGTTGCGCGCAGTCCACACTCCTTGCCTGTACGCTGCTCTTCTGAGGACTTTAACGCTACAAGTCCTCACCAGACGAAGAAAAAGTACTAAAAAAAGGCCTCACTAGACGGAAAAAAAGTACTAAAAAAAGGCCTCACTAGACGAACAAAAAGTACTAAAAAAGGCCTCACCAGACGAAAAAAAAGTACTAAAAAAAGGCCTCACCAGACGAAGAAAAAGTACTAAAAAAAGGCCTCACTAGACGAAAAAAAAGTACTAAAAAAGGCCTCACTAGACGAACAAAAAGTACTAAAAAAGGCCTCACCAGACGAACAAAAAGTACTAAAAAAGGCCTCACCAGACGAACAAAAAGTACTAAAAAAGGCCTCACTAGACGAACAAAAAGTACTTAAGAAAGGCCTCACCAGACGAACAAAACGTACTAAAAAACAAGTACTCTTGAAGTAAGGACTGAAAAGTGCTTTAAGGGCAGATTTTAATTTATTTATTTTTGTCATTTGAAATAAGGATATCAAACGGACAGGTTATGTTTAAACGAATAGTTTCCAAAAAGCTACATTAACGTATAAGCGTTGTTTTCTGGGGGAAAATGGCATAACTAAAAAATGAAATTATATTCACTCCTAAAAATCGTGTCCCAAACTTTCATAAACGTAACACACGCCTGACTCACGCAGTCATCAATAAATATTAAATGGTTTTTCCTGGCTTTTTCGAGCACTCTGTGTTAGGCCGCTACTAAAATTTTAAATTACACCAACGAATATATAGAACACGTGTTAGTACGGATTATAGATCAGAGTTTATTTATGCCAGAAATGTGATAAATTTACTGTACCGTTTAAGCTTATCACAATATTTGACTACACGTGCGTGTTAATTCCAATTTGAAACTTATCGTCTATTATTTTTAGCGAAGGCATTTCATTGATCCACGTATGTATCATTGTATAAATATATATTATATATATTATTCTGTGAGAAGACCTTTGTTGTTTTGTCAGCTGTTTGTGTAATGTCAGTCATTTGTAATTACGAGGCTGGTCTACAAAGTAAGTTTCCCTGGGGCCGTTTACAGAAACAAAACACAATTTCATGGACATATTTATTGCAACAGATACAGCAAGTGTCCAGCTATTTTTCAACATATTCGCCACCGGAATTGAGACATTTGTCATACCGTGGGACCAACTTTTGAATACCTGTGTCGTAGAAGTCTGCCGCCTGGGATTGGAACCACTGTGTGACAACCATCTCCGCCTCTCTGTCATTCTCAAAACGCTGACGCTGACCGGACAGGAATTTCTTGAGGTGTAGGAAAAGATGGAAATCACTGGGAGCGAGGTCCGGGCTGTAGGGTGAATGATTAAACACCTCCCAGCTGAACTCCTGCAGGAGACTTGCTGTCCGTCGAGCCGTGTGCGGCCTAGCGTTATCACTGACCGCACTTCACAGTCGGCGGGAGCTGGAATAAGAACCTCCATCTTCAACAGCTGCAACGAAGCTACTGTGAGAACGCGGGAGGTGCCGTTAGTGCATGCGCCATGCTACGTCATTGCTCTATCACGTACGCACAGTCGCTTCGCGCAATATAAGGTTTGCTAGCTGTGGGACGAGTGGGAAACTTACTTTTGGGACGCGCCTCGTATTTACGCCGTAAAGTATGTAGTAAAGTCTTTTCACAAATTTCTATTACAGAAAACAAAATAAATAAATAAACATCCAACTTAAACCCCAATTTCCACTATATACTTCTTCACGTCTAGACTATTATCTGAATAATCTGTCCAAGGATTATTTGTGCTGTGTTTTTTATTCTGTTATATCGGGTATCGTCAGTTACTTGAGGTCTACACGGGCCGAAATCTTAAAATGTCTTCTTTCCTATTATTTCAACCCAAATGATACCCAATCTCTTTAAAATCTGTGATGAATATCGTATCATTAACACGTTTATTTTAATGTATAAATTCCACTAACCCTTTGATGGATTATTTAATGGTAATCTAAGAACGTCTGAAGTTATTTTGGAATTTGCGGAATGGATGCCAGTTTTGTGAGATGTTATCTCGAAACGATTTCCGAAAGGAGGCAGCCATGAAAATCCCCGAAGAAAATCAATTCTTTGTAATTAATTTCTGAGAGCGCGACAGTGTGACGAGCGTAATAACAACGCAAATACAAATAAATTCTCTTTTGCGAAAGAGAAAATGGCTCTAGAAAGCCCGAAATGTTCTATAGTTTCGATAATCGACTCTATTCCCGTCTGTTTGACTTTATATCGATATTTATATACTGTGGCGATGTTTGTGTTTTGAGTTGTAAAGTCTAGCAGTTAGTTTAGACGCTGCTGTATAGATGGCAGTTAAGACCGACCTCGATTGACAGCATTATTTACGATATTCTCTAAAATTTACATAAGATTAGTAATAAAAAAATCAAACCATTATTTTATCTGAATTCTGTAAATACATTCATGTATAATTATGTTACAAGTGGCCTTAAACTTCAGGTAGGGACAACAGACTTTGTTGTCGAACGGGTTTCTGGATGAGTACGTAATACGAATCTAATCGAACTCAGAGCATTCTCTCGGTCTATTTAGGAAACAGATTGACAAATGAAATACGCCAGCTGCAACTTGAAACAACAGCTGTCATGGACTGGACGCTGAGATGTTGCCAAACTTCTTTACGTTCAGAATGTGATCTTATTGGTTATGGCGTTCTAGAGGCATCGCATGTCATACAGACTTCAGTATCACGTGGCATGACAACTGTGACGGAGAAGTTTCTGCGCAGGCGCAATGTTAACCGAGTACTGATGTTTACATGGAACTATGCGGGTATTGTCAGAGGTAAATATACGTTCTTTCCATGAACTGTTTATTAATATTTTGTTTATATAGTCTTAAATAGTACTGAACATATCTTAATAGGTTTTGTATATATTAGTGTGTAGGATTTACGAGTCTAGGTAGCTCAGTCTACGGTTGGGGAGTGCATTGTAATGTTGGAATTTGAATTCAAGGTGTCAGGATCTACGGGATGCAGGGGTTTGTGGTCTTGGGGCAGAGGGGGTCTCACCCCCGGGCCTCGAAAGTGAGGGTGCCCGTTTTTACATCCAGGTAGCAAAAATTTAAGATATATAATATAACAGTACATGTAAATAAATTTAAGGATAGAAAACCTTCAACATAGAAAATTATTTCACAGTTTGAATTGATAATGGTCGTGAGCTCTTATGATGCGACTGATGAGAGGGGGTGAGGTTAGAGGGTGGGAGGAATAAACATTTAGGGGTGTCACAAATCATTATGCCAGAAACGTCGTTACTTTAACGACACACGACAATTAGAGTCGGGGTTGGAAGTTATCTTTTATTCTGTTTCTTGTTCTAATGCTTCGAGACACTGACATTTACCAGAGATTCCGATAAGGACAGTAGCATCTTCCAGCAGGAATCAGATTGTTTCATGTAGTTCGTTGAAGTCTGGAGAAAGTCACACAGGATGAAGAGATCAATCCATCCTCGAGAACAGAAAGTCATAATTACTTCCCAGTAATTTAATTAACTTATTTAAAACATCTGCACAACATTTTAAAATAACTTAACACTTTTGTCTTCAAAGAGGGATCATGTCAATGGATTCACACCAAAATATGTCACCAACACAAATATATCGGAGCTCGTCTGAAAAAAATATTAGGTATATAGTCTTTACACTTTACTAAATGTTGAATTATAAGTGTCGGACCGATTTTTAGTGAACCATCCGACAACACAGCGAAAATAAAATGCCTAAAGGACGATTTCATCTGTTCCGTGACACCAGTTAATAATGTACTGAACGCGCGTCACGAACAGAACTATGGGAAATCGGAGTTGGCGAAGGGGTGATGTTACTGCGCACGCGCACTGAATATATTCGTAGTCATAACACGTTGTGTCCCCAGTGCAGTGCTTTGTGTATACGCACGGTGATGCAGAGTGGACATTGTGAAAGAGTACAGTGTGGCTGTTCATATACTACGTTCCAGCGTTTTTGGCCGCTGAACTTTGCGAATTGGAACCTCGGAGCGAGTCACTTACCACAAGTTTCCTGGAAGGGATGGCAGTAGGCCGCGTACAGGACACTCCAAATAAAATATGACCAAGGTATGTAACACAGGAAAGTCGATTTCACTAGAAAATTAACACTGAAGAGAGTATTAGATAATTTTATCTTATCACAAATCTTTAGTCCTCCTCAAATTCTTCCAATCCTCTTGCCCAATTTCTTCGAATCTCTGGCGACACAGACGCTCGACGTCCTTAATTTTAAATGTTGTTTTGCATAAGTTCAATGGGGTTTAGATCGGGAAGTCTCAGCACAGTACGTTCTTTGTCTGCTAAAATCTGATCAATCACATAATAATTTTGTTTTGATTTATTTAATTTGATTAAATCGGACAGTTGAGCTTTCAACACGTCACAAAATGGGATACTTTAATTTCGTCCTTCTTTGATTAAGACGTCGGTGGTTTGTCTCTCTGAGTGTTGAGATGCGAGGCTTTATCAATGCCCAGAAAGGAGATTGCAACGAACAGATGTCATGTTGTTAACACAGGACAGTCACAAGACGACAATTATCAGGCTCCCACACTCCTGCTCTGACACAGACTCCTTCCTTCATTGATTGGTCCGCAAACTGGACTCTCCCTACAAGGTCAGAGGCCATAATCGGTGGATCGAGCTCTACGTACTCCCAGCGGACTACTCACGGTGAGCCCAAAACAGATATTTCAGTGCACCCAACTGTATTTGAATCTGCAGATAACCTCTGAAAAAGAACATCAAAGAGATTAGAATGTCATTTGTGAGAAGTTTTAAAGATATTAGCAGAAAACTGTATTTTTGTTGTGGTAACTTATAGGTTCAGAGTTGAATGCGCTGATCCAACCTTTTTGAAGTAGGAGCTTTTGAACTTCAAGGACAAGGTCTACATTAACCGTTTCTCATCGGCTCCCAAGCCACTGGGGGTTTGAAAAGAAACTCACACGACAATTTCTTAAAAAAATTCTGTCAATTAAGTGTCGAAAACATGTTAATACATTACTCGATGCCTTAAAAGAAGGCAATGGCAAACCACTTCTGGATCATCTGCCAAGAACGTATATGAACAGGTCCCAGTCCGAGAAAAGGATGGAAGGATCCTGTTCATATGGACCTGTCGTCAGACAGAACACTAAATAATAATAAGATGAGGTGGTCTAGCGGTTAGAACGCTGGCCTTGTAATCCTGGGGTCTCGGGTTCGATTCCCGGCGGTGCCCGAATTTATAACTTGTGTTGGGCAAGGCCGTGGTCTAGGCAACACGGAGTTTTCCTCCGTGGCATCCCAACAATTACTCCATTCACACACAGAAGAAGGCAATGGCAAACCACTTCTGGATCATCTGCCAAGAACGTATATGAACAGGTCCCAGTCCGAGAAAAGGATGGAAGGATCCAGTTCATATGGACCTGTCGTCAGACAGAACACTAAATAATAATAAGATGAGGTGGTCTAGCGGTTAGAACGCTGGCCTTGTAATCCTGGGGTCTCGGGTTCGATTCCCGGCGGTGCCCGAATTTATAACTTGTGTTGGGCAAGGCCGTGGTCTAGGCAACACGGAGTTTTTCTCCGTGGCATCCCAACAATTACTCCATTCACACACAGAAGAAGGCAATGGCAAACCACTTCTGGATCATCTGCCAAGAACGTATATGAACAGGTCCCAGTCCGAGAAAAGGATGGAAGGATCCTGTTCATATGGACCTGTCGTCAGACAGAACACTAAATAATAATAATAATAATAAATAAAATGGCGATCATGACAGGAAGAATTCTGTACGTGAAGGTTAAAATACCATTTTTTTTGCATTTAGAACAAATTTTATAGATACACCCAAACAATAAATTATATATAAATTGAATAACGAGTGTATAAAATCCAATCTGATGGTCTTTTCGATTGGTATATGTTTAGTTACGTTAACAGAGATATGAATGTTCTCAGATAATGAAAGTTTTTATTTTACAAAGTGCTGGTCTCATTAGGCAGCTGACATGAGTGACGACGATAATGTTTAAATGACGTAGAAGGTAGAACGGTTGGTGCTATTTATTAATGTTATTGTGATGTTCAGATAGGCTTTCTAATTAAACTGAAATTCGAAAGTGTCCAATTTCACAGTAAATAGAAATTGTACCAATTAAATTTGGATCGAAGTTCTAAAACACCACGACTTCATTAATTTGTCTGTATTGTACTTATAGGCAGTATATATTGTTGAATGACGTCTGGTTGTGAATGATGAACAGGAAAGGGTTTAAAAATGGCTAGGATATATAAAATATTGGAATACAGACACTGTCTTGGAGAGCCTTGGGAAAACCACGAAACATCTTGGTGGGTGCAGATGGTTCCGGGACTGAAATTCGAACTCGGTGTTTTCAAAATATGAATTATACGTTATCCTCTGCGGTGACTCTGTACACCCCTGTAACGTGTAAACAAACCCAATACTGTTGACTGTAAGGCGACGTCAGGTCTGACATATTTCGTTTTAGTTAAAATTATAGTTATTTGAGACCACGCCCTCACTCACAATTTCACGTAACAAGTTGGCAAACCATTATTCACGTATCGACATTCGATTCGAACGAAATAGCCGTTAACAGCGACGTATATTACAAATACGAAACAGGGAAATCATTAAATAAAACGAGCATTTCCTGAAAAATCTTCTTTCCAAATAGCTCAAAGCTGTTGGGATTTCACTAACGCGTGTGTGTGTGTGTCCCATAACCGGTGTGACGTCACAAAGTTTTACGTATGTCATAAATTTATATATTACGTAATGTTTAGTTCGGAAATACAGTGTTATGTTTTGTTTTCGTTTTAACAGAATTTTTTTAAGATTTAACTTCTTATTCGGATTGACAGCTGACAGTGTAGAAAGTTTCTGACACAGACTATTTACACAATTTAAAGGTTGTAATTAATACGGCATGTGGTGAGAGTTTTAAGTTACAAGATGGAGTACTTCCTGACGCGCAAAGAACGTAGAATGACCCGAAACTGACTTTCTGTTCAAATAAAGACACGTAAATTCAAAATAGCTGCAAGTGCACGCAGGTGTTACGTGATTTTAGTTAGGTTAGGTTACGTTACGTTAGGTTAAGTTAGGATAGGTTAGGTTAGGTTAGGTTAGGTTAGGTTTGGTTAGGTTTGGTTGGATTAGGTTAGGTTACGTTACGTTAAGTTAGGATAGGATAGGTTAGGTTAGGTTTGGTTGGATTAGGTTAGGTTAAGTTAGGTTTGGTTGGATTAGGTTAGGTTATGTTAGGTTACGTTACGTTACGTTACGTTAAGTTAGGATAGGTTAGGTTAGGTTTGGTTGGATTAGGTTAGGTTACGTTAAGTTAGGATAGGATAGGTTAGGTTAGGTTTGGTTGGATTAGGTTAGGTTAGGTTATGTTAGGTTAAGTTAGGATAGGTTAGGTTAGGTTTGGTTGGATTAGGTTAGGTTAGGTTAGGTTAGGTTAGGTTAGGTTGGATTAGGTTAGGTTAGGTTACGTTAGGTTAGGTTATTTTAGGTTAGGTTAGATTAGGTTAGGTTAAGTTAGGTTAGGTTCGGTTAGGTTTGGTTGGATTAGGTTAGGTTAGGTTACGTTAGGTTAGGTTATTTTAGGTTAGGTTAGGTTAGATTAGGTTAGGTTAAGTTAGGTTAGGTTCGGTTAGGTGGTATTAACAAACCTTTTAAAGTATTTCAGGGATACAGAGTCTGTACCAATTTCGAGTATTCGAATTTCTCAAAATTGTATTCTGTGTTTCCACCCCTCAGTCATCCGTTTATTTGTTGCACAATTTCTGCTAATTATTAACAGGAGAGATACACAGACATGTTTATTGGAATTATTATATTTTATTTATATTCAAACAATATTAACATGCTTAAATGAGACTTTAACTAAATAATTGTTTTATATGGACCTACAAAAGTCTTGTTCGATGCCCTGTTTCTTTATAATATTTCTTCCTAATTCAGTTTCGAGCCTAAGCTAAAACACGTATTTCACTGTCAAAGAAACGTACGTAACAACGAATATGACATGAATGATCTCTGTATCGTGGGTTCACTTTCGTGAAAAAGTTCTTTATGAACACGTAAATTTAAAATTTATTATCTGATAGTGTGGGTTCACACTACACTGCTATCGAAATAAATCGACCATACGTCCTGCTGTCTGTGGCTTACTCCGCAGACCAAGTTAGAATAATGGATAAAAAAACTACACAGTTCTTCGGGGGTTTAAAACGCTTGTCCAAAGGAGGCTTTCTAGGTCAGTGGTTCGGATTGAGATGGTTCTTCGAAATTAATCTGAGTAGCATTGCATAAATTTCCATTAATTATTACATCGCTCTACAAAGTAGTTAAAAGAAGTATCGAAACATAAAAATATCGATATATCGACAAGATGAACGATATAAATCTCGAATCATTTCGAATGATGTGATGAACAGATATACGTAGATAGTCGATTAAGGAATCCTAGTCGATTCTAAGCTATTTAAAACATAACCTCTAACTACACGTACAAAACCACAAACCGATGACAATATATCGATTCTTGCAGCCGTATCGATTTGCAACGACTAATCGACTAGTTGAATCGTTTGTCACAGACTTATACCTCGTGCGTCCTGAAAATATGTTACCAGTCTTTGTACTGTGGTCTAATTAGACGCTTATTAATTCTGATACTCAGTGCTAAATGCTTTAAGAACGGGGTTTAATCTTTTGGGTGCAATAATTCTGCTCGTGAACACGTCTTGTACCCCACCGATACACGTTTCGCGTAACTGGTGTGAGTAGTTGCCTAGGAATCAGGATGAATATGACTTTACGTAGAGTTTGGGAGGGGAGAACGTTGGGAGAGTCCATTACACGGGATTGGACCTGCTTCTGATGTAATTTTTGTACAGTGATACGTGATTTGGTTTGCGTTTTATAAGGTACACCCATCATTAGTCATGTTTGTGGAGCACTGTTTATATGAGATCACAACTTACGAACACAAGGTCATTTTGAGAAAATCTTTTATAAAGCAAGGACAATGCTCGTTGTCTTCAGGTGGTTTCTAAACTATCGTAAAAAAATTAAGGTTCTAAAAAATCTAGTAAAAACATCGGTGATTATTAATTTGTGGCAGTGTTTTTTTTTTAATGATAGAAAAACTTAAATCTGTTTTTGTTCATTTCCAAATGACACGTTTAGAGCTCTAGTGATTCTAAGCGTCTTCCAACCCTCCGAACTCCCACCAGAAATCTTGTGTGACGAAACCCAGGTTCGTAGATATTTTCCGTCCAGAACGACACCAATGGTTTTGTCTTCTTGAGTGTTTCGTCACGTTTTATAAAATAACTAAGAGTTTTTCCTGAATTTGCTGCTAATCTTTCAGTTGGCTGGGGAATATCTCAGTTTTTAAGAACTCAACGTTCACTACAAAGCTCACGAAGTCCAAGGCAATTACAATTTGTAACATGCTAAGTAATCTTTTTTAATTGGGCGGTTGTGAAGTACCAACTATAAAACATAAATAATTTAATCGAAACGCGCTAATGGATTATATGAAAGTCGTTTCAATGCTGATGTATAAGTTAGACAGATAAAAGAACATCACACCGAGCCCTGAATCGGTTGGCTTTCCCACGCCAGCTCAGTTTGCTTTCCGCCTTTTACAACTGACAGGCACTTCCAGGGCGCTGATTTCCGTTCAACTCTCACCACCTTTTTTTTAATACAGGACTGCTAAAAAAAAATCTGTTTTAGAGGTACAAAGTGAATGGCGAAAATGGATTAGAATACTTAACTTAATAAAACTCATTAATACGTTGAGAGTTTCACAGCTGATCAAGAATTTCCTGTGTTTATGAGACCCCGAATTACAACTATCCTTTCCTGAGCTACATCAATCCAATCAACTCTTAATCAAACCTTTTCTTATAAATATTTTTAATATTGTCGTCTGGGATTCGCGAGTAGTGTTTTCAATTGCATAGTTTATAAAAAATATTCGAAACCCTTAATCTTTGTGTTTCCCTACAGATAGGAGACGAAGTTTTGATTCTAAGCTGAATTTGGAGACAATACGTTATCCCGAAACGTCGATAACTATTTAAAAGGCGTCACACCTCACACGAAAATAACAGAAACTTTCATTGTCATCAGAACTCAACGTCTAATAAAATATAATACAGCATATAATTTTTTTTGGATAGTACAAAATATTTTTTCTTGTGTAGACCAAGGCCTAAGGCAGTAATTAGCTCTTCTTACATGTTTTGTGTTTCAGAATTAAAATACAACACATAAATGCCTTCAGCAGTGTCAGATATTGTTACTCTGGGTAGAAATATATAACATAACCTCACATCGTTAGTAGCAGACGCCACAGGCTTCTTCTTAAATATAATGTTTTCGATCCTTCCTTTTATAATTTCAATTTATTTTGTATCGTAGTCGTGGTAAAGCTCATTTACGATGGAACAGACAGTAAACAATGTTTATTAAATCATAAAACGTATAGTTTGACAAACGTCAAAGATTAACGCGAGACAATGTTAGTGTTTAGCTTTCTTTGTGAGTGTTAAGTTGGCAGTACTGATGCAACGACTCTCGACTCGCGTCTTCGCTTTTCATTTGTTATTCCGCCCTCAGTCGGGCTTCTGCGACGTGTGTTGTAAGTTCGCAAGACGATCTGCCCGTTGTGGTTCCTCACATTTACAGGTAAGCGTCACTTTTAGTTACCAGTTCGTTTAAGTGCAAGGTGAAGTTTGAAAAATTCGTTTGCAAATCGAAGAAACACTGAGAAGTGATCAAATTCTACCACCTAAATACGTTTATATAAACGAGTCTGTGAGCTGTAGTTAGTATACATTTCAGTATTGTAAAAAATTACTTCTTTGTTGGACTTTATATATGAGTACAGACAAAGAGATGGATTATAAATGTGAATTAGTGCAGTGAATTCGAGAAACAGTGGCGTCTTGCCAGAGTGACAGATGAATCTCGGGTCGCGTCCTAAATTTTACAATGGAAACTGGACATTTTATGAATGCTTGGCGTCCATGTTAGCAAAATTCCGCCTTAGGTTAACAGACGGATATAAGTTGAAAGCAGACGTAATTAAATTGTGTCAAAGCCTTCTCGTGTTCTGTGACATGATCTCCCAATAGCGAACTCTGAGTTATCGTACTGGAATCCCGGTAATATTATGACATGTTTTGTTTTCATGCAGACACCGTCAAATGGCGCTAATATCAACCCATCTTACAAGTTTGTCGTCCGCCATGTCGGTAGTACCAATAGTATGAAATTGGGAAAAAAAACGTACGTTTTGAGATTATTCCCCCCAATGACACGAAGTCAGTAATAAATGTCATTTAAATTAGCCTAGCGGTTTTCGAGTTGAATCATGGGGCACACACGGACAGACAGACAGACTTTACCAATTCTATACGTGTTCATTTAAAGCACATCATTGCGAATAAAACTTAATAAGCGTGTTTATGAACTCGTACCTTGTATTTAAAAGAATAACTGGAGAGGATTCTAATACAATTTACTAGATTTAAAATGATATTTTCACTAAAATTAAACGAACATGCATTTTAAAGGTTTATTTATTTTATACATGTTATTTACTTCAAGGAAATTTATTTTTGAGAGTAGCATAATTGAATATATATATATATATATATATATATATATATATATAATTGAAAGATTTAGGTATATGTAGTAATTTATCTTAACCTGTTAATTTTAAACAAAAAAGTACTCATAAGTAATTTATAATTTTAAAAATCACGTGTACTCAATATATTTTCTAAATAATGAAAATATGTAACAACATAGTTAGATGTAAGTTACTTCTGTGACAAGAAATTGGACTCGCGTGCAACAGGTCGTGAGATCGAACCTGGTGAAATAAGAATTTTTTTATTATGTTGTATATTTTTTATATTTAAGTCATGTTAGAGTCGCTATAACCTCACTAATTCTGCACTAGCGCCATCTCGGTATTACCTATTATAATAAATTAAATTGAAGCGAGTTTAGGATAAAATGTAACACCAAATATAGGGGTCTGAATAATGATTTTTGTATTTAATTACTCTTGAAAACTCGCTGTCTACAATTCGCGCATGCGCAGGCAAAGAGCGTGGCAGGAGGCGACGTCACGTGACGTTTTCGTGTATTTCGCTTGGGGACCGTTCGTAATTGAAACGTGCCAGTCGCCATCCGGCAGTCAACGTTAGACGTAGTGGCCACTGCTCCCGGGTCTCAGGGCCGTCTCTACGCGTCGAGAACGAACTTTTGCAGATCGACTGTTTCTCTAATCATCTCGTTAACGTTTACCAAGAAGTTTACAGAACTTGGGACAACTTTACTACGCGAGTGAGTAAATTCTGTGCGGGATACAACTGGATAACGTTTTTACTCGGGCGTCGGTCGACAACTTTCTCACACTGGTAAGTCTTTACGAGCATTAACAAAGTTTATTGTTGTTAAAAAGAAGGGTAGTTTGTATTGTACATCAAAGTATTGATAAATATAGCGTTATTAACGTTCGCAGATTGAGACTCGAAACACTTTTATACGTGTCTCGACACATTTTAACATCGTTGACAAAACATTTGTAATATTATTTTAAGTTGAAGATGATTCTTCTGGGTAGACGTTTACTGACGGTTCGGAGGTACTTACTGCCTTCATCTTCAAGTACCTCTGTCAACGTCTACCAGAACACACGGCGTATTCGTCACCTTGATAACCTCAAATCTCACTTACTTGAAGTTTATACAAATTTTATTAAAATCTCGATGGTGGTTTGTTACGCCGTCTGGATTCATAGGTTTATATCGACGTTTCTGAGGAACGTACCGTCTCCATCTTCAGCCCTGAAGTTGGAGACTTGTTTCTATGAAGTTTTTTTCTACCCAGAACATGACAGCTTCGCCGCTAAGACCTGAGATCTGATCTCTTGAATTGTGTTCGAATTATACGTTCTTCCTTGGCGAGGAAAGCGTTCAGGTTGCTCGCTGTTTATATTCGTAATATAATCGCCATTTTGAATATCAGATTAACCAAAACTCGTCTCCCAGGCTTACTTTGTATATATTCGGCGTGTTATGTAGTAATATAATAATTATTTTACAATTATAATTTGACTTGTGTCGTGTATTTTATTTGTTATTAAAGGTTTTTATAAAATGTTACGCAAATAATCATCGTTTGTGAAAACCTCAAATCTTACATGTGTAGAGCAGTGTTATAGTTCCTCTGAATAAAGTCTCGTGACAAGATTTTGTGGTAAATGTTATGGACATTGGTGAGAACGAGAGCCAGCTTTGTGACAAAGACTCAGAATCACGATCTATTGGGTCAGATGATTGCTTTCCTGTCATGAACATCATTTCATGAGGAGGTTTTGTTAATATTGTACGCAGAGAGCTTCAATGGCGTATAGATATAAATTAGGTGATTACAGGCCGCGTTCTTTCCTGACAACCTGACATTTTATTACAAAGGGGAGAGGGAGATGATTAATTTGAACGAGTATGGTGGGGGCATTTATTTAGTTTTTCGAGTTTTAATTCAATGGTTTACGATGGAAAATTATCGCGGATTATATAATGAAAAAAGATTTAAAAAAAAATCAGAGAACAATTGGCCACCATTTTGATGTAATTGTGGAAATAAATTTTATGATTGAAACGGACTACAGACCCTTGAAATACGCGTAATAAATATAATATATATTAATAGCTGAAAATTGGCAAAGTTATATTAAATTTATTTAAGTAGGAATAAATATAAAAATAGTAAGCTTATTTATTTTTTATGGAAAATATATTCATCACGAAATTTTCTCGTGATACATTTGACTTCATGCACAAGAATTACACTTAAAGTTTGTCCAGCATCTCCATCCAGAATAGACGACGTAGTGGTACCATAACTCCCTGTTAATGCCTAATTTTTAATAACGAGAGACGTAATTTTTATTGTTTGTGGTAAAAGTTGTTCACGTCTTTTATTATTGAAACAGCTGAGGTTGGTGAACAAATTGGGAACTTCGGGGGGAAAAATAAGTTCTTAATTTCCATATCCCCCGATTATATTAATTTACCTCGAATTTTGGCGAAGTTGGCGTTAACATTCAGAATGTCGCTCTGGACTTTATATTTTCATAATCTGCAAGCCATAAGCAGACGAAAGTTGTGAAATGTCCGAATGCAATCTCCCACTGCATTTAAGGACGTTGCTTGGACTGGGTTCTGTCTTCCACGTGAATCTTAAGGGCCAATTATTTCTCATTCTGTGGTCGATCCATCCGTTTCCGTAGTCACACTTACTGCAGAGGAGAATTCACCAGATGTGTGGAATCCTTCTCCTTTAAAACACGAGGATATAAAGGAAAAATTACGATCTTAATAAACCCTTACACAGACTCTTTAGAGGCAGCCATATTTTTTTTGGAGAAATGGTCTTAAATGAAGGAATGTGTTCGAAACGAGCTTTTTCATAATCAAATGGTTAATTAAATTCAATTAATTTATTAATGTGTTTGCCAATAGCGACGAGCCAATGACACGAAAACACTAATAATGTTGTTTATAATTGTTTAATTTTAACCGTCTAATCACAATAAAATATTTTATTAAATATTTAAAATATTATTACTACAATTAACATTTAATATTTAAAATATTACAATTTACAATTAGAGCATGCTCTAATTGTAAATTGTAATATTTTAAAAATTAAATGTTAATTGTAGTAATAATATTTTAATATTTAATAAAATATTTTATTGTGATTAGACGGTTAAAATTAAACAATTATAATCATCACAATATGACGAAACATTATCATCTCATGAGTTTTGTTGTTTATATCTACTATAAAAATTTCTGATTCCCTGTTGTAGTCAACCAATTTATCGTCAAGAAATGTGTTTAGTTTCTTACTCAAGATTTTAAAACGCAACCAACCAACTAAATAGATATTATTATTCGATTTATTAACCATTTTTGCAGTGTATTTACTTCTATGTACGCGAGACAACGCTGGCCTTGTAATCCTGGGGTCTCGGGTTCGAATTTATAACTTGTGTTGGGCAAGGCCGTGGTCTAGGCAACACGGAGTTTTCCTCCGTGGCATCCCAACAATTACTCCATTCACACACAGAAGAAGGCAATGGCAAACCACTTCTGGATCATCTGCCAAGAACGTATATGAACAGGTCCCAGTCCGAGAAAAGGATGGAAGGAGCCTGTTCATATGGACCTGTCGTCAGACAGAACACTAAATAAATACCCGAGACAAACCTTGCCCCTGAGGTACACAGCGAAGCAGCTATTTCTGAAATACATTTTGATTTTTAATACGTGTTACGTGCATTAAACAGATTTCGCGTGAGGAATTCTTATATATTGTATATGGGATTCTTTCGAATGATGCATGAAGATCCCAAAATGGCGGTCTTCTGAAGTTCCCTGATGTCGTGTTCGCCCGAGATGTTGGCCAAATATTTTCTGAGGGACCTGGAGACAGTTCCTGTCGATCTTATAACTATTGGGGTTACTTTTGCTTGTTATTATTATTATTATTATTATTATTATTAATCATCAATACCTTTGCGATTGAAAGTATTGAAAGATGAAAGTATTTTTAAATGACCCGTGAGTCTTCGAGGAGCGGCTATATTAAATCTGCGAGTAAACAAATAATTTAAGGAGCTTTTCTATTTGTTTTTCATGCGATGTTAACTTTGGTCTTGGCAGATTTAATATGGCTTGGCTCTTAGAGACGAAATTCTGCGAATCTTTTCAACTTCAAAACAGATTTCTTTCGCAGGGTCTCGAAAGGTTATTTGAATTGTCTGCTTAACATTGTAGAGGAACTCTTATCTCTTCACTTCTCACTGGAGACGAGTCTTCGAGAAAGTCATTGAAATTCAGTTTAGAAACTTTTATCTTATTTGCAATCAAGGAGAAAATTATTTTATGGTCTACGTAAATATCTTTCTATAAGTTCCGGATGGAAAAACTTGAGGCAGCATTCTCAAGATGCTGAAGGTGATCTACTGATAAATATGCAAGAGGTACTGGGTTCAATTCTCGGGTCATTGTTTTATTCAGTCCTTCTTAACAAATTATAAGAATAATACGACCTGAAGATGGCAGTCTTCTTGGTTGTTGCTCCGTGTAGTCTGGTAGTTAATCGAGTTTTTAGAGGTACATCCATCACCAGGGTGCTTCTGAAACGTCGGTGAAGTTTCGTCAGACTACACGACGTAACAAGAAGGAATCTTGAAATTTTACAGAAAAAGACTTCTTTCGTCTTAAATTACTGTTTAAAATAATCATCCCATTTGATTAAATATAACAAGTGTTGTTAAATAATGAATGCGTGTACGAGAAAAAATATTATATAGAAATTTTGGAGATAAGAGTCTTAAATAAGAGTGTAATGGAGGATATTACTTGAACGTAAATTAAAAATAATTTGCTCTTCTCATAATTTAACAAAGATCTGTATAAGTGTATCGCTGAGAAAGATGGAATGTTTTCGTGAAATTACGTCATATTAGGATGGCTGTCTGTCGCTTTCGTGATGATATTACAGTTGAATATAGAGATTTTCTGCACGTAATAGAATAAATCTGCCAATAGTTTTAACGTTTCTCAGCTGAAACATTAAGATGTAGGCCCCAAGTTCCTTCATAAATTTGGTGACAACGTACATGACGCGAGATCCAAGGTAACAGACCCCTTAAGCTTTAATTCAGTGTTCGATCGATAAAATATGAAATATGTCACGTAATCTTGGTTAGATGTGGTTAGAACTCGTATTTATGGGTCAGAACCTCTCACAAACTTTTTATATTCGCGTACTTAAAGCTCCTTTACTGAAATCTTTGATTCTGTTGTCGTACGTGAACATCGTTTATGGCGTCTTCTCCCGCTCGGAAGAAATTTTAAAAAAAAAATTCAGTATGTGATTTTGTATGTACTCGTTTTCCGGCGGATCGAGTCACTGAGCAAATGTGCAGAGTTGGGCCATATGTTCATTTGAGTTTGATTATAAACAAAGAAGGTTCAATGGCAAAGCTGTTTAATTACAGAGTAAGTATATGTATGAATGCTTAATACGAGAACGTTTAGGCGTTCTTTACATGTCTTGTCGTCGCACTCCCGTGTGTTTGTATAGACTTTTGGACAGACTCTTTGTCAATAGTTTGGCCTGAGCTTTTGAGTAAACTTTTATTCTGTACAAACTTTGTGATTTATAAGTTTATTTCTGTATTCACGGAATCTAAGACTTGCCGAACGTGTGGCTTTAATACGTGAAATAATAAATGTGTTCAAAATTTTGTTGGGAAATATATTTCTAATAGGAAACTTTGAATATTTATAACGATCTGTGTTACTGAGAAGTGACTTTCTTTAGTATAAGCTGTGTTAAACATTGCCACGGGCACAGAATCTTCTCAGACTCTTGTAGGCTGTTATAATTTTTGTTTGTATCATCTGATTGTGTCGTTAAATTGGATCCGATTACTTGAAATTTAAATTACCGTTAAGCAGGATTGTGGAGCTATACAGGTGGTGGCCAATGTCTCGCGTACATCTTCGGGGTAGAAATAATTGGAACATAACGACTTTATCTTCAGTGTTGACATATATACCCTCAGGATATTTATATCTGGTGGCGTATCGTCGTAATGTTTACAGTCTCCGTCAAAAATTTGTACGCTTCAAGGTCACAGTGCAGTCATTCAAAGTTTTGACACGAACAGCGTAGCAAAACTAGCAACTCTGTGTTGTTTATTTAGGGCTAAGCGATGACCTTGGAACATTCAATTTAGTGACGATTACTCTAGTTAATATTTAACATTACAATTGTAGGTAAAATTGAATGTAGTCAAATGAGGACAATGACAGACCTCATTAGTGTTATACGAGGCATAGAGGAATGCATATTCGGTTAATTTAATGAAAGTAGACAAGATTACAATATATTTCCGCCTTTGGTGAGGCTGATCACAGAGAGAGAGGAAAGGATTTTATGACTTTTACTGATTACAAAGGACTGTACTGTTAGGATAATTAAATTGAGAATTATCTGATGGGTGAAATATATTTAATATTAATATTTTAATATTTTCCGTCAAATCACAATTTTTAATAAGATAATAAAATATTTAAAATATCATTTCACGTTCCGCATCGAATGATCTATTTACGAATTGGAACGTCTCTTACGACATGTTTCGGTTATATTTAACCGTCGTCAGGTATAAATTAGATTGGTAAATTTAAAACTCGAATTACAGTTTATTGAAGATGTTGTTATGAGATTACTCTTATATATTAGAACGAAGGTATTGTTTTTTATATGGCGTGGTTCATCTGATGTTCAATATTATATTTAATATTATAAAACACAGAATTTTAGTCGGAAAAACTGAAGGTAAGAGACATAGTCGTAGATGGGATGATAATAATAAAACGAATTCAAAAGACCAGAAGGGTGTGGACCTGATTCAACTGTCTAAGGATAAGGACCATTGGCGGAATCTTGTAAACACAAATTAAACTTCCGGTTCTCTATAGGGTGCCAATATGTTAATTAGAAAAACAGATATTTATTAAGTACTATGCTAAATTAATTTTTCAAGGTGTTATTTATAACACAAAAAAATATAGAATGTCGGTTATTATAAAAATAACACAACAACGTGATTTTGAATAAAAGATTTTGGATTTTAGTAAATTATTTACTAACTTACTTACAGTTCATCCTATACCCACAAACTGGTAGGGGTGGATTACGTCAAGTCCACACACTATACGGTATAATACTTAGCATTAACAACTTGCTGACAGTCGCGAACTAGGTTAGGTTATCGTGTTCAAATTAAATTCATTTGGATCTAAACGAGGAACCTGGCGCGCTCATGTCAACACGACGATGGACCATCGTATTTTATAAACGGCAGGGGATTTCTTGATTAACTGAGCGTACTGTTAGATTCTGAAGTAATTTTCTCCTTGGTGATAATTTATTAGAATTTGTACTCCTACACTGCAATGCATCTAATAGCATACGAGGTGCGATCGGAAAGTTTCAAGACTGTGTC
Source organism: Zootermopsis nevadensis (assembly GCF_977971745.1). Taxonomy (NCBI): domain Eukaryota; kingdom Metazoa; phylum Arthropoda; class Insecta; order Blattodea; family Termopsidae; genus Zootermopsis; species Zootermopsis nevadensis. Next base: position 2,014,399 of record NW_028259141.1, on the reverse strand, counting down.
AATATAGGGCGAACCGGATGTAGTACGAGCTTCTGCCGCTAGGGGGTGCGGCCTACATTCATAGTGAATCAGTGTGACAGCCGGCATCATCGAATTAGCATTTGTTTCTTAGTTACGGGCGTTTTGGTAGTGCATTACACCGACCCTCCTGCGATTTCGGAATGGCGTGTGCATCAAATTTTGCCAAAGACTCGCCAAAACGGCTACGGAAACCTATGAAATGCTAAAGCAAGCATTTGGGGAGTCCGAAAACTTTTGTGTGGCATTCACGTTTTAAAAATGGCCGAACCTCTGTCGATGATGACAAGCGTTCTGGACGACCATCTTCGAGCACAACGCCCGAAAATGTTACGAAGATCGACGTCGTACCATCAACGACTTGTGCGACATTGTTGGGATAGGCTATGGGACCTGTCAGCTGATTCTAAAGGAAGAACTCCACATGCGACGCATCCTGTCTGAGGACCAGAAGCAGAATCGACTTCTCGTTTGTCAGGAGCTCAAAGATCTTGCAAGAACCGACCCCAACTTCCTTTCTAAGCTCCGTGTGACTTCTTTCTCTTCCCAAAGATGAAAATTCAGCTAAAGGGAAGGAGATTTGAGACGATAGAAGAGATTCAGGCAGAATCGCAGATGGTGCTTGACAGGCTGACAAAGAAAGATTTCCAGGGATGCTTACAGGCTTGGCAGCGGCGCTGGGATCGTTGTGTTCACTCCCAGGGGAACTACTTCGAGGGTGATGGATGAATTTAATACCTGAGATAAGTGTACGGGTTTTTATACGCGCAGTCTTGAAACTTTCCGATCGCACCTCGTAAGTCTAATTTCGTGTTGTATAAAAGACATTGAGAAAAATACGAGTGTTTTCTGACAGTTCTTTAATGTTAAAAAGGGTCTAATCGTCAAAGAGGCGAGTCTGTGGTGGGTTAGGTTAGGTGTACTGCTCGTTTTTCTCACGATGAATCATAATAAAGCTGTTCACTTCATGAAGATGGCTGTCATCTGGGTTGACATTTCATTGGTCCTTGCTGCCTCCATGATTAGGACGTCGATAAAATTGTACCAGACTACACAGCGCTACAACCCAGAAGACAACCACCATTCCCGCTGACGTGAGAATATCATATCTTATTAGCTTCATTGATTCCTTCCCTATTTCTTATTCATTAATTGGATTTCCGCCATTTTCATATAAAAAGAATGCAACATTTCATAAATTAATTGGTTGGTTCCTTATTACGTCTTCATCAGTTGGTCTCTGCCCCTTTCATATCAGTTTCTCTCATATTGCAAGCCTTGATAATTAGCGCCGGGATCGCAGTATCCCGTAACGCACCGGTGTTATGTGAGTTGCCTACGTAGCAGTGACATAGTCTCCGTTTCAATGTTTGTATTTAACCGTGTGGTTGAAACGTAACACAATCACTGATGTTCCGCGTGTTAAAGACTTCAGATGCCTGACCTTCGTAGCTTCCGTTGGCTTCAGATCTGTTATAAATTTACAATTAAAATCGAATTATATTTGTGGACGTCACCAGCTTACGTCGTAAACGCAAAATATATTCATGTTGTCGAAATCCATAACTCAACCTTTCTTCCTGTAAATGTGTTTCGGCATTTAAGACTTCAAAACTGACGTTTTTAGTTTCGATTACATAGATTGCATGTATCCGACGTTTCGGTATACTCATTATTTTTTGAAGTAGGGTGCGACTGAGGTTTTCTGGCTCCTGCAGGCGACGTGCGATCTCTTCTGTTCTAGATTACATAGATTGCATGTATCCGACGTTTCGGTATACTCATTATTTTTTGAAGTAGGGTGCGACTGAGGTTTTCTGGCTCCTGCAGGCGACGTGCGATCTCTTCTGTTCTAGATTACATAGATTGCATGTATCCGACGTTTCGGTATACTCATTATTTTTTGAAGTAGGGTGCGACTGAGGTTTTCTGGCTCCTGCAGGCGACGTGCGATCTCTTCTGTTCTAGATTACATAGATTGCATGTATCCGACGTTTCGGTATACTCATTATTTTTTGAAGTAGGGTGCGACTGAGGTTTTCTGGCTCCTGCAGGCGACGTGCGATCTCTTCTGTTCTAGATTACATAGATTGCATGTATCCGACGTTTCGGTATACTCATTATTTTTTGAAGTAGGGTGCGACTGAGGTTTTCTGGCTCCTGCAGGCGACGTGCGATCTCTTCTGTTCTAGATTACATAGATTGCATGTATCCGACGTTTCGGTATACTCATTATTTTTTGAAGTAGGGTGCGACTGAGGTTTTCTGGCTCCTGCAGGCGACGTGCGATCTCTTCTGTTCTAGATTACATAGATATTGTATTTCTGTCTCGTAAGACTGGGGACTGGTAATTGGACATCGCCTACCAGCTATGATCCTGTCTTCCTTTCAGTAGCCGGGACCAAAGTGTGCGTTTCGTCTACGTCACTAACATGTATCAAGACGGAAATCAAACGCATATACTAATCGTTAAAATGGGTTCGAATGTTATTCAGCGAGATACTGTGCCAAGGTTTATGAATGCTGCTGGAATATGGCTTAGGGGTAATTTTCCTCTGTCAATTGTCTTGACTTCCTGGGATCGAACTCTTGTCGTACAACACATATCCTAGTTACTACACTGATTTGAGTTGTCCGGATGATAACTTCTAAAAACTTGGAACTTCTTTGACGAGAATTTAAATTTATAGACGAAAACAAGACGGAAAGATTAAACCTACTCCAGTCAGTTGTTATATGTTTTCACAAAGTTAAGCATTTATATGCTATTTCCTCGTACTAAATACTTCCGTGCTGAAAATAACATTTTCCGCCACGCAAAGATATTCTGTTTACAAATCTCCCTTCAGTTTCTATTTACTTGAAATTGTTAATCCTGAAATAAATATAATAGAAGGTGGATCTGACGATAATATTTCTCGAATTATAATTGCAACAGACAGATCTAATTTCACATTATCGCATAATGAAAATGGCTGTCTTCAGGGATGTTTTACCGTGTAGACTCAACACAAGTTCACTGCCGTTTCAGAGGTACTTACTGCCTCCATAATCAGGGTATGATAATAGAGGTAGGGGAACGTACCAAAATACATTCTTCTTACTCGCTGCCGTGATCCGCCATCAGGAAATATAGGACATAGCAAGTGACTCTGCCCCAAAACGGCGCCAGATCATTGTTCCGTCAGCTGTTGGAATGCAGGCGTCCGTTACACTAATAAACATTAATAATATAATATAATATGTAGAAATTGTATATAAGTTATTATTGATTTGAATCTTTATATAATTATATACACCTGAAGATGGTTCTTTTAGGAACTGAAACATGTCGTGAAACATGAAAAATGATGGTCTAATGTAAATCGAATATTTCGATAAAGAACATCATTTAATATTTTAAATATTTTAAATGTTAATTATTGTAATATTTTAATATTTAATAAGAATTTATCAAGTTTGTTGATGTAACATAATTCAGTCTTGTTTTCATTCAGGCTTGGCCAACAAAACAATTTTCCTGTGTTAAGGCAACAGGACAGCGGCTCTGTTTTCGAAAACTGTTCCAAATCAAATTTCCTCACGCGTGATTTGGTTCGTGCCTTAAATTCTAACAACTCGCATTTCGGTCGTCCACTTTATATAATTATTATCTTTTCAGAAAAGTCCCTACTTTAATTGTAAAACCTCGATTCAAAAGGCGTTCGATTGCACTCACATGAACGTTCACTCTCAACGTTCTTTTTTTTAGCTGTGCGTGTAGTCTATTCACTCCCCTGCCACTTGTACCACGAGATTGGAATTTCCTCTCTTGTACGTGGATTGTTTACTTTCTGAAGTTTAATATGCTTCAAAATACGATCACAAATACAGTCCTGCGCCATCTAAATACGCACGTACAATGTTTTAATAAAACTTAATATTACTTACAACACCCAACAAGTACTGAAATCACACGTAAACAGTTAATTTTCACATCGTCATTGAAAGAACACGTTATTTCGGTTCTGAATGCAGCTCAAGGAGCGCGGACAACACAGTGAGAATTGCTTCCTATAGATACTTCGGGTGGTGAGCCGAACTCTCACGAAGATTAACGAAATTTGCCGAAGGAGCGCGGACAACACAGTCAGAATTGCTTCCTATAGATACTTCGGGTGGGACGAACTCTTACGAAGATTAATCTCAAGGTCAGCTCTTACACGCATATATTTGCTAAACTGCGGATACCTAGTTGTCCATATTTACAGCACTAAGTTGTCAATGTCATGTCAATTTCATGGCTAAATCAGCCCAAGGTTTTACAGGGTAAATCCTTCTAAATTTTTCGTGATCATTTTGTTAAATTTTTCTCACGCTTATATCTACCTATCTGCAGGTACCTGACTTACAATACTCACGCATATAATAGGTCACGTATAGACCAAGGTCATATAGAAGTCACGACATAATCAGTCAAATTATTTGCGAGATACAAGTCTTTAAATATCTCAAGGTCATTTGTACTCAAGCTTATTTCTGCCAAACCGTAAGTAACTTTTTGCCCATACTCATGTCATAAAGAGGTAACGAATAGGCCAAGGTCATGTGATGACCATGACAAGATCAGGCAAACCGTTTGAGAGATAGAGGCCTGAAATATTTCAAGGTCATTTTAAGTATTATTCTCCCACGCATGTACTTAGACTAGAGCATGAAAATTGTCTTGTTTTGTGACGTTTATACACCAATGTCGTACAGTACAGGTGTGTATTGTCCTGGGGCACGTGACACAGGTTATGTTCGTTTTGATCCTGGGGTGGGAACGACTAAATAAGCCATAGGATTGTGTGTAGAACATATCCCAAAAATTTGAACAATTTCCATTATTTTTTATGAAAAGTGAAACAAGAACATGGCGGCCGTGGACAAATTTTCTTTGGCTGATAATATTACAGAGATAACTAATAAATAACTAGAAATATCTACTTATTTCTATAGTTGTTTATTTGTTATCTATGGATATGTGAAGTTTTGTATGAATATTGATCGTACGTATTCCTTCAGACAAATGAGAAACAATGTTTATAAGTTGATAATCGCAAACACTTTGGTGGCTTCAACTTTGAGGTTATATCTTCACAAATTTGATACAGACAGAATATGCATTTATATAGGTCTCTCCAATTATGAAATAAAATAAGAAATATTTTAATTTTTTTTAACTATAATATATATATATATATATAATATAAATGATAGAAGTATGTTTGTATCCATCATCACTATTTATTAGTTATTAATATCAGACGCATGTAAGCCTGAAGGGGCCATAATAAATGTTTTAATTTATTTTTGCAATTTTATAATCCGTTTTACATGATTTTATTAATAATATCTATTGACAAACTCTGTTACAGAAATTAATTTTGTCCTTGTAGATAAGAAGCAATGCAAATATATGTAGGTAGAATGAAAAAGTGTCTGTCAATAATAATTGGTAATCGGTGACAAAGTTTGTTAGACAGTGACACACCCACACAGTACTTGTATCATATTAATACCAATAATAACTTCTGAAACAAGTAATAATAGAAAAATATCCTAATGGGATTATATCGTACGACAATCCCCATATTAAATAGCCTGACCACTTAAAGTTAAATTGAATTTTAATTTGCGATTATAGACGTTGTTTAATTTATCGTAAAATACTCGTCACTGAAGAAGGAAGGGTTTCGACACAAGTTATTGAATAAAAATAGTAACAAGAATTTGTAAAAGATGACTTTAAATCTATTAACTCAGGCTGTTAGTAGTGTTCTGATGGTAAGACACTGAATTTTCATTAATTTTGATACAGGGTCGGTTCTGTAAGTCTGAATATCTGCGAAATATTGAACTTTGACCCCAAGGCATTTCGCAGCCATTGTTATTTATCTGGACCCCTCTCCCCATCATAATCTTCATTGTAACCCAATCTTTAGCGGTAAGGATCAGTCCTATGTTCTCCCTAGGGGCATTTGTACGAACTAATAAGTTGTTAGTTTTATATCCCACCACCAGATGGCCAAGGAAAATGAAGCTTTCCATAATAAACGTTATTGTCAAAGTAGAGGTTATGTTTGTTAAAATTAGTTTGGAGTACCTTGATCGTTTTACAGACTCAAGTAACTAGTGCAGTTGATACAGGATAAAACAGATCAACATCTCGCTCGGATTGAATAGTATTTGTTTCTATCCTCTAGCCAACACTACACAATGAGTCATTATTCCTGTGCTGATTCGTAGAATAGACGTTTTAAAGCGGTAATTAGAGTACTATTTCGTCTCAGATAAACAGATGGCGGATTGAATGACCATTTTAGATAGCTGAAAGGAGGCACTGCCTTTCATTTGCAGTGACCTAATTTCCTTCCACTCTCGTTTGAAACTTAAAGTCCTGAAAGTGTTAATGCGTTCGAATAACTGAGTCATTAGGTCCAATTTCTAACTTTGGAGCACTGATATTAAACGTCTTGTCAGTACGTATGTCCTAGCGAATGATAACCATAAAGATAAAAAATGTAGATTGTAGCAGAGGGCTGCAACCTTTGTTTTGTAGTTGAATTTCTTCCTAATTTATGAACTATGACTCGTAACCTTCTCAAATACAGAATTAATCTATGAAACTGTGAATCATTGTAGACACTTGATATGATTCGAGGATCGATAAATCGATATATCGAAAAATCCTTCAGACGACAATAGAACATATAAAGTAGCTGATAAAACTTATCCCTCGGGTAGAATCGGAACCTCGAGTCTCTGCATCTGATCAAAAAATTAAATCGAATTATTCTGATCGTTATTGAACACTAAAATATATAGACAACAAGATAGTTTAATGTATTTATTTTGTAGTCTATACACAAACGTTTGAAGTTTATTGGTGTTGTAAAAATTATATAATATTAAAACATTTTGTGTAAAATATTATATTAGCGCTCTTAATCGTAAATACGATTTTACATTATATTTTTTAGCGCTTTTATTAAAACGACATGTTTCGACGGGTAATACCGTCGTCATCAGGTTTTTATCAATTTAAAATATTTTAAAAACTATTAGATATTTGATGCAATATATTATAATGATCTTTACGATTAAGAGCGCTAATATAATATTTTACATAATAAAATGTTTTAATATTATATACTTTTTACAACACCAATAAACTTCAAACGTTTGTGTATAGACTGTACAAAATAAATATATTTAATCAAACACAAACATGACGCATATAAGATACAAATTTAATGAAGTTGTTTAAATTCACGACATAAATGAATTGAAATTATTTGCAGACTGCAGGGAAAATATTGAGACTTTTCACAAGATACGAAATTGAGGTTATGTCTGTCTGTGACGGAATATCGATGAAATTTTCTGTGAAAAAATATTTTATTAGTCACCGAAGATGCTGTAGAAATGCATTGACAAATCAGCCGACATTTTATCTAAAATGTTGCCTTCTAATTATATAAACTGGAACAAAAATGTATTTAATTAATTATCTGGTAATTTAAAGAGACGAATATATTTTATTTTTAAACGATGAAACATTGTGAATTAAAAGATGTGTTTGTATTTTGTTTACATTCTATTCGAACGTGCAGAAAATAAATATGAGGCAAATTGCCAACCTTGGAAGCTGAAACTACTCTATAAATGCTTAAATTATACCTCAGAGTAATTATACCTAACAAGGTAAATTGGCTTAATCGCTGCTTGTTCTGAGAATTATAGATAACTCAAAAACACATTCTGTGGGCAAAATACAAAGATGAAGATGTCAAAGCTCTGTGCTTTGAAAGATTAAAATTCATTTTGATACAGGGCTGATAACAGTTCATGTAAATGTATTATATTGTTAATTGGACACGAGGTTATGTCTGTAAAAAACATTAAAATTTAATTTTACGAAATATGTCCCTGTAAATGGGTGTTAACTGGTTTGGTAATTTCACAAAGTGGAATTTGTGCTGGCTAAGCGCCTCACAAAACCACTTGTGGATAATTCGCGGATCTGATATCACTGGAGCCGATTTCGTCCTGATGCATTAAACGTGACACATTTCCGACAAGACTGTGGAGCTCTGAAAAATGACGTATATCTGGTCAGTTTGAGGTCACGGACAGGTCAATTTCATATCAAGGTTACGACAATATTAGTCCGAGGGTTTGCCAGATAAAGACATTTTAAAATTTCAAGGTCATTCAAAACTACATTTTTCGAAGGCATATATCTGTCGATTTGTTGGAATCTGAGAGACAATACTCATGTCAGTTTGAGGTCACTGACAGGCCATCGTCGTATCATAGTCTCAAGAAAATCAAGCTGTGGGTTTTCCTAATTGAGGTATTGAAAATTTTCAACGTAATTCGAAAGTCATTTTTTCAAACTCATATTTCTGCCGATCAGTAGGAATCAGAGTGACAATACTTACGTAATTTTGAGGTCACTGACATGTCATTGTCATGTCATGGTCTCGACAACTTCATTCCATGGGTTTTCCTAATTAAGGCCTTTGAAATTTTCAAGTTCATTCGGAAGACACTTTTTTCAAACGCATATTTCTGGCTATCTGTTGGAACCTGAATGACCATATTCATGGCAGAGTGAGGTTATGTAAGGTCGTCACCTCAAGATCACGACAAGATGAGAGAAAAGTTTTGAGGAATATAGGCCTTTAAAGTTTCCAAGCTCACTTCAAGAACATTAATGGCTAGAAACAAAGGAAATCTGTTACCCGTGAGGGAAAATTAGATGTGATTTCGATGTATAAACGTATCGAAATCACAGTTGACGTAATAAATGCTATGAGAATCCCCGAATCGACTTTACGAACCATAAAGAACATTGACGAAAGACTTAAACGTGCAATTAGAATGTCGGATAGTAAGAAGACCCAAATTAGGGCGCTGATTATGCAGAAATTCGTCTATCCTCCGTGATCATTTAGGCTAAAGCCTGATCGTGCTTCACAATCACCGGATTTGTTTTAATCATCTGATTAAAAATATGTGCATTTATTGAAAAGTGAGCAATGTTAATATTTTTTAAAAAAAATTTGAATATAATTTCTCTGTTTTGGAACGTATTATAACCATGTTGACAGTAATCCGCTATACGCGATTTGGCTTTACGCGGCGATTTCTACCAACCCATTAGTCACGTATAACTAGGGATACCTGTGTTGACGTTATGATGTCAGGTTGATTGCAACTCGCAGTTTCTCTATATTATTATTATTATTTAGTGTTCTGTCTGAGGACAGGTCCATATGAACAGGATCCTTCCATCCTTTTCTCGAACTGGGGCCTGTTCATATACGTTCTTGGCAGATGATCCAGAAGTGGTTTGCCATTGCCTTCTTCTGTGTGTGAATGGAGTAATTGTTGGGATGCCACGGAGGAAAACTCCGTGTTGCCTAGACCACGGCCTTGCCCAACACAAGTTATAAATTCGGGCACCGCCGGGAATCGAACCCGAGACCCCAGGGTTACAAGGCCAGCGTTCTAACCGCTAGACCACCTCATCTTATTATTATTTAGTGTTCTGTCTGACGACAGGTCCATATGAACAGGATCCTTCCATCCTTTTCTCTTCTCGGACTGGGACCTGTTCATATACGTTCTTGGCAGATGATCCAGAAGTGGTTTGCCATTGCCTTCTTCTGTGTGTGAATGGAGTAATTGTTGGGATGCCACGGAGGAAAACTCCGTGTTGCCTAGACCACGGCCTTGCCCAACACAAGTTATAAATTCGGGCACCGCCGGGAATCGAACCCGAGACCCCCAGGGTTACAAGGCCAGCGTTCTAACCGCTAGACCACCTCATCTTATTATTATTAGTGTTCTGTCTGAGGACAGGTCCATATGAACAGGATCCTTCCATCCTTTTCTCTTCTCGGACTGGGACCTGTTCATATACGTTCTTGGCAGATGATCCAGAAGTGGTTTGCCATTGCCTTCTTCTGTGTGTGAATGGAGTAATTGTTGAGATGACTTATTGATCAACAAAAAGTTGTAGTCACGTGGATGGTAGCACTAAATCAGGAGAATCCTTGCCACCAAGCAGTTAAAAATCTTTTGTCTTCCCGTCTACTCTCTGAAAACGTAAATACTAAAAATGCGTAAGGTTATAATTTACCTGTGGCTTCGTATGGGTGTGAAATTTGTACTCTGATTTTGAGGACGAACACGTTCAGGGTAGGAAGGAAGGCCAAAGTTGCAGGCTGGAGGATATTATTAAAATGAATTTTAAGTAAACAGAGTTGGTTAGTGCGCATTAGAATCATCTGGGTCACTATGGGGACTCCGTGTTGAATCTTTGGGTCCTTCAAAATATAAGACATTTCTTGGCCGCGTCTGAAGAAGGATTTTGTTTCATGGAGTAGGTTAATTAGTTCATAATAACTTATTATTTAATTCATTTAACCGTCTCATTCTTATTAATTTTCTTTGAATTCTTTTGTACACGTGCCATTTTGTGAAGCGTAACTTCCATCTATTTCTTCTTCTCCCCATTTGACGTTTTCCTGACTTATTTTCTCATATCTAATAGGACATGTTGTTGAATAAACACCACTAAAGTCGTATCATAATTATTACATTTTCTGTCTTTGTCTCTTTTTTTGTTATATTTTACACTCATATTTTGCGTTCATTTACTCAGTTAATTACACTGATCAACACGTAAAATGTTACGAAAACTGAACTAACCGATCTCGACTAATTTTACGAAAATCACATTAAAATTTATCGATTTGGGGTCTCGTATTAGCGATTTTCTCTAAATTATCATCAGTTACAGAGCCACCAAACTCTTAAAACTTTATCAGAAACAGTCAGGAGCCAATCTGCCGATTTAAAGAACAATTTCCGTGTTTAGCACACCAAAATCTATAAAGCAAACTTACTTTCACGCCCATGAAACAAGAAATGACACAAAATTTGTTGAAAAGTGTTATTTACGTATCTGATATTCTAAATGTTAAACTTATTTGTTAATTTTAATCGTAAATGTATCGTATGAAATACTGAGGCTGTCAGGCAAGGCAAAATGACTTTAATGTACTACGATATATATATATATATATATATTAAGTATAAAAATGGAATAAAAATTTGAAAAAAAGGACATCATTTGATATCTGGTAAAAATCTGATAAAAACATTAATAATATAATATAATATATAGAAATTGTATTTAATAAATTGTATTTAAGTTATTATCGTTTTGAAGCTTTATATAATTATATACACCTGAGGATGGTTCTTTTAGGAACTGAAACATGTCGTGAAAACATGAAAAATGATGGTCGAATGTAAATCGAATATTTCGATAAAGAACATCATTTAATATTTTAAATATTTTAAATGTTAATTATTGTAATATTTTAATATTTAATAAGAATTTATTGTGATTAGACGGACAAAATTTAATATATACTTATTATATCACAATATGACGCAACTTTACCATCTTACGATATATATGTTTTGTAACATGATAAATGTTAATTTTTTTAAATGTAAATGGTGGAATTCGTCCGCAAGGTTCTTCGTAAAACCTGAACCCCTACGGCAGGGAAACGAAACTCGCGGAATGACTAATCGATAGATGGCAGCAGTCGACTAGTGAGGAGGATACTTGAGAGAGTCGAGAGATTAAACCGCCCTAGACAAGTCTGTGCGACTTGAAGTCCACTTCAGTCTTCTCTGCCAGTCGAAAGCATCGTAATTCTTTTGTCCCTCGTGCAATTCCAGTGGGCGTTTCGCATGTACTTTTATGCTGAAGTTACAAAGTGATGTTGTTTCACCTTTTACTTATTTTCTTCAAGTTTCCTTCTCTTAAAAGACGAGTTAAAAGGTGAAACTCCATATCACACGAACTCAGAGCCTGTATTGTGTATTTGCATTAGTACGCCCGTGAGCATATGTGACCAGGTACAGTCCCTGCCCAAACCTCGGACAATACACGAAAAAATATATAAATCTATCTGAATAAACTTTCCTAGACGGGAGGATACTTGTCAATAATACTTGCCCTCCGCATTAAACTTAGAAACATAACATAGGATTGCATTTAGAATATTACATTTAAATTTATATCGATTATACACCTGAAGATGGTTCATTGAGAACCGAAACATGTCGTGGAAAAGATGATGCTCTAATTGTAAATCGAACATTTCGATAGAAAGAGCATCATTTTAATATATTTTAATATATTTTTAAATATTTTAAATATTAAATGTTAATTATAGTAGTTAATATTTTAATATTTAATAAAACATTTTATTGTGATTAGACGGTTAAAATAAATAATTATAATCATCACAATATGACGCAACAATATCATCTCAAACATATATTTGTCAAAAACAAAATAATTTATTATGAAAAGTTAAACAGCTTAAAATATTCTTAATTTAATTAATTTTCGATTTTGGGTTGTTAAATTCCTTGGGTCTCAGGTTCGAATTCCGTTAGTCTGCAGCAGCCTAAGGGAAAAGATACTACTTTGGAGACAATGTCATAGATGGAAGGATAATATTAAAATGTTTGTTAAAGAAATACGAATTCACAGTGTGCAATGATTCATCTGGCTTATGATAGTGACTAATGGCACTTTGTAAATGTCTTTAAATCAGAAGACAGACATCTTCAGACTCACCGCCGCGAAAACCTCAAATCCTACATAAATTTTGCTATTTTAATGTTTTCCTCACGTGTGTTCGTCGGTGAGACGCCGTTCGTTATGGCGAACAGTCGCTAACTCGAAAAGTTTCCACCAAACATTGACGACGTTAACAAAATGAGTTAATGATTTCACATCAAAGACTATGACAAAAATACTGTATTTTCTCGGTTTTCAGACGCCACAGATTTTAAGATAAAACCTTGATTTAATAGGGGAACGTCGTATAATTCCGGGCACGTAACGATTTCGAGAATGTGAAATTTAAAAAAAAAAAAAAATAATTTTCATACATTTGAACTATTTTCTTCGCGAATAAAAAATGTCAGAAAAGTAAAGATAAATATTATTAAAAATTGTTTGCGTTTTTGACATTAAGAAGAATTGGCGTCTAGTACCGGACACTAATGTACTTAAAATTTTTCTCAAGTTTTGATAGAAAATTGGGAAAGGAGTGAGTGGTTATATGAGGGTCAACATGGGTTTAGACCAGGGTACTCATGCGAAAGTCAAGTAGTCACGGTTTGTCAAGATGTTGCTGATTCATTGGACGAGGGAATCAGGACTGATGCGGTTATAATAGATTTCTCAAAGGCATTCGATTTAGTCCCACACGATAGGCTGATTACAAAAATTGCTGCAACCGGTGTGGACTTGAGGGTAGTGTTATGGGTAAAGGAATTTCTCTTAGGACGTTCGCAAAGAGTAAGAGTGGAAGGACAGCTATCTCATGAAGTCAGGGTAACGTCAGGGGTGCCGCAAGGGAGCGTATTAGGTCCCTTGCTATTCCTAGCTTATGTTAATGATATTTGGAAAAACATTGATTCAAATATACGGCTTTTCGCTGATGATTGTATAGTATACAGGAAAATAATGGATAGTAGTGACATTGATAAGTTACAGACAGATATGAATAGATTATGGGAATGGGCGGTAGAAAATGAAATGAAGATAAATCCAGGTAAAAGTAAAGCAGTCAGCTTCAATAGAGCTAGGGTGAAGGATAAGCTGAGTTACTTTTTTGGGGATCAATTAATTCCAGAGGCAAATAGCTTTAAGTACTTAGGAATACTTATTCGCAGTGATCTGAGCTGGGCAGATCATGTGAATTATACACTAATTAAAGCATGGAAGGCTCTCCATTTCGTAATGCGTATACTAAAAAAGGGAAATAACAATACGAAACGTTTAGCTTATACGTCGCTAGTGAGACCGATACTTGAATATGGAACTGTGTGTTGGGACCCTTACAGGGAAGGACAGGTAAGAGCACTAAATCGGGTGCAGAAGAGAGCGGCTAAATTTGCTAATTTCACGAACGAATCTGGTTGGGAAACATTGGCACAGCGTAGATTGATAGCCCGAATGTGCGCCCTTTTCAAAGCATACACGGGGGGCCGGGCTTGGAAAATGATAGAGGATAGATTATTAAAGCCATGCTACCTGGGCAGGGACGATCATACTCGGAAAATTAGGACTAGGAAACAAAGAACGGATGTAGGCAAATATTCCTTTGTAAATAGGACCATAAGAAGCTGGAACCAATTACCTCCAGGCGTGCTAGAGTCTTTCCCCTGTAAATTAGGCACCTTTAGAAAGAGGGTCAGAAAAGTAGTTACAAGCTAAGGGTTATTAAGTTGGGAATAAATGGTGATAAGTGAAGTGAAGTGTCTTAGTCTCCAAGTGATGAAGGGCTGTAGTTCTTTGGGATAAAATTTTCATGTACTGAGAGCGGACTTTATATTCCACTCTTAAGTATTGTGATTAATTAGTGGATGTGTGTTTTTTTATTGTGTCAGATGTTTTATTTTGAGTGTGGTATGTTGTATTGTTGTGTCTCATTGTATTGTTGTGTGAGTGCATCAGTTCATGACGTTTGTAATACATTACAGTTATTGTCTTATGTCTAGGTGGTATTAAGTTCTTTTTTTTAAGTTAAGTACTTGAGGTTGGATGGTTTTGTAATTTATGAGGTGGTTGATTTTGAGTGGGATGTGTTGTTTTTGTTGTGTCCTTTTTTATTGTTTTGTTCTGTCTCTGTGTTGATGTATCTCATTGTATGTTGTGTCTTATGGTTTTTGTTGTGTCCTTTGTTTATTGTTTTGTTGTGTCTCATTGTGTTGATGTATCCCATTGTTTGTGTGTCATATTGTTTTTGTTGTGTCCTTTTGTTTATTGTTTTGTTCTGTCTCTGTGTTGATGTATCTCATTGTTTATTGTGTCTTATTGTTTTTGTTGTGTCCTTTGTTTATTGTTTTGTTGTGTCTCATTGTGTTGATGTATCCCATTGTTTGGGTGTCATATTGTTTTTGTTGTGTCCTTTTGTTTATTGTTTTGTTCTGTCTCTGTGTTGATGTATCTCATTGTTTATTGTGTCTTATTGTTTTTGTTGTGTCCTTTTGTTTATTGTTTTGTTCTGTCTCATTGTGTTGATGTATCTCATTGTTCTGTTCTGTCTCATTGTTTTGTATGTTATTGTAGGACACTGCCACCGGGTATAAACCCATTTGCAGTCAATAATAAATATGAAGTAATGAATCTTAACGTCTTTTGTAGTAATCGCATTTGTAATATGAAATATTTCCCTCAGTATCGGCGTATCATGAGCCCAACCACCACTACAAAGACGTACGAGGTGCGATCGGAAAGTTTCAAGACTGTGTCAACAGAGGGCGAACCGGATGTAGTACGAGCTTCTGCCGCTAGAGGGTGCGGCCTACATTCATAGTGAATCAGTGTGCCAGCCGGCATCATCGAATTAGCATTTGTTTCTTAGTTACGGGCGTTTTAGTAGTGCATTACACCGACCCTCCTGCGATTTCGGAATGGCGTGTGCATCAAATTTTGCCAAAGACTCGCCAAAACGGCTACGGAAACCTATGAAATGCTAAAGCAAGCATTTGGGGAGTCCGCAATGGGTCGTGCACAAACTTTTGTGTGGCATTCACGTTTTAAAAGTGGCCGAACCTCTGTCGATGTTGACGAGCATTCTGGACGACCATCTTCGAGCACAACGCCCGAAAATGTTACGAAGATTCGGCAGCCATTCACGAAGATCGACGTCGTACCATCAACGACTTGTGCGACATTGTTGGGATAGGCTATGGGACCTGTCAGCTGATTCTAAAGGAAGAACTCCACATGCGACGCATCCTGTCTGAGGACCAGAAGCAGAATCGACTTCTCGTTTGTCAGGAGCTCAAAGATCTTGCAAGAACCGACCCCAACTTCCTTTCTAAGCTCCGTGTGACTTCTTCCTCTTCCCAAAGATGAAAATTCAGCTAAAGGGAAGGAGATTTGAGACGATAGAAGAGATTCAGGCAGAATCGCAGATGGTGCTTGACAGGCTGACAAAGAAAGATTTCCAGGGATGCTTCCAGGGTTGGCAGCGGCGCTGGGATCGTTGTGTTCACTCCCAGGGGAACTACTTCGAGGGTGATGGATGAATTTAATACCTGAGATAAGTGTACGGGTTTTTATACGCGCAGTCTTGAAACTTTCCGATCGCACCTCGTATATAGCTGAATAGTTCTTTCTCCAAATCATCGGTGAAAGTTCTCCACGAGACATTTTTTGAACTGAAAAAATATCTGCTTGTTCCTAACATAATCAAGTTTCATTTGATATTCTGTCCATTTTCCACGTGTCTTTTTTTTTTGTATTGGTTTCAATGTCGTTCATTCTAATAGAAAATCTAATTATATTTCCTGAAACTAAATAAATAAACATGAAAACAAGTTATCTATCCAATAATAAACAGAAAAGAGTTTATATAATCATCAGGGATAAAGAAATAAGCCAACTAAATTGTATTTGTTCTCAAATAATATTTTCGAGAAATGTTTGTCGTGTACTACCCGAAACCACGCTGTCTGATATTAGACGACAGACATGTAAAGAGAAAATGGCTTCTGTAGGGGAGATCAAGGCAGAACGGGGAACTTAATCTTTGGAGGCCTGTGGAAAGGAAAATAGTAATAAAGACAAATACATTGAGGAAACTTTTGTGGATTTATTGTCAATTTGAAATTTATAATGAGTCATTAGTTTAGTTCTAAGAGTTACAGTTTTTTAAATATTAATTTATTTACAAAAAAATATAACTTGCCCCATTTTGCCCCGTCCACGGGGCAAGACGGGGTATGGTTGATATATGTTTGAAAAAGTTGTAAGATTATCTAATAATTATGACGTGTGACATAAGAATGATTTAGTATTTATTTATTTATTTAGTGTTCTGTCTGACGACAGGACCATATATTATGAACAGGATCCTTCCATCCTTTTCTCGGACTGGGACCTGTTCATATACGTTCTTGGCAGATGATCCAGAAGTGGTTTGCCATTGCCTTCTTCTGTGTGTGAATGGAGTAATTGTTGGGATGCCACGGAGGAAAACTCCGTGTTGCCTAGACCACGGCCTTGCCCAACACAAGTTATAAATTCGGGCACCGCCGGGAATCGAACCCGAGACCCCAGGATTACAAGGTATACAAAGTAAAATGTCGAAACTTTACACACATTTGAAATCTAATTAGGGGACGGCACACACGTGAACCTCTTCGTCATCGTGACTATCAACACCTGTACATGAGTTTTGGGCTCATTTATTAAAAAATAAAAAATTAAAAAGAACGATAAGACGAGAAAAGAGGGAAAGTTAACTCCGTTAAGTTGGTACGGAAGCCACACTGCTTCACAGTCCCAGAAAGTCACAGTCGACTGAAAACGCGGAATTTCTCAGAATCAAGGTTTCCGTTTTATATTATTTCCGTCTCTGTGTTCAGAAAAAAATCTGTCGCTCCACGAAAGTTTTTCTTCAAGTAGAGTTCGGACAAAAAGTCATACAAGGGTAAATACGTAATTTTCGTCAAGTACAACATAGACCTGATACTCTTGTCATGGAAACATTAATCTCACTAGTCCACGTTTATTTACAAACGAGAGTAGAGAATTTCGCTGTGTTTGTGTTCATCAGCGTTAATTATCCAACTATGCTCACCGTAGCTTAAAAATCATAGCTGTTTGGTTCATGTAAACACATTTATTTTATTCAGATTCTAAATCTCAAATATAAATGTCTAATTTAACTAAACACTTGACTTGGAAACTGTTACTAGCGGAGGACAGATAAACAGGTTTAAAATTAAATTAATTATTTGGTTTTTGTCCGTCTAATCACAATTATATTTAAAATTTACAAATAAAATAATTAAAATATCATTTTATGTTCCACATCGAATAATCGATTTACATTTGGAACATTATTCGATGTGGAACATAAAATGATATTTTAATTATTTTATTTGTAAATTTTAAATATAATTGTGATTAGACGGACAAAAACCAAATAATTAATTTAATATTTGATTCACAATATGACGCAATTATACTATCTTAGGTTTAAAATTACTTAAAAATGTATTTTACTTTATTGATAACAAATCAGCTTAGCTGTGACCAATTATTAAAATAATTTTTCTCTCAAATAAACACATAGAATGATTTACACATGAGTTCGTGGCGTCTCTGAGAACTAAATTGATTTTTTATTTTAAACTTGGTACTTGAGGGCGATACCAAAAGTTTGCAGGACAATATTTTAAAATTCATATAGCTTTTGATTTCCTCGAAGCTCGAAATCGAACTTTATGGATTATCTCAAACGTGGATTATCTTACGAAGAATGTCGTGTACTCATAAAATATTGACCACTTCATGATCAACAACTTGCATTCGGAATATATTTAAATGTTGTAAATAAGGTATTTTACGGAGCTCACCTTGGGAATCATAATGATTCCCACTTACATTGTAAGCTAACTCTTATAACGTATACTATTTGTCTATAATTAAAATGCCAATGTCGTATGTAAGAATTGAAAAAAAATTAACACAATTTTAACTAATATAAATACGTTTGTCTGCCCTCCGCTAGTAACAGTTCTCAACTTACGTGTTTAATTAAATAAAAAAATATATATAATAGTTACAAATTGAATACGAACCAATCGACTGCATCATTGATCCTTACGCTAAAGTCAGAGAATTTGAAACTAAACGAATCCGAGTAGGTTATATGATAATGTTTATAATTCATGCCACCAGAGTTGCCAAATATTTATAAACTAAACACTCACAGTTGTTAAAATGGCGTATGAGGTAGAAGAGTCTGTTAATCGACATAACCTGGAAATTTTCGGGGAACAAGAAACCTGATTGAATTATTGAACATACGAGGGATTGTATTTGAATTATTTATCGTTTTGAAGCTTTATATAATTATATACACCTGAGGATGGTTCTTTTAGGAACTGAAACATGTCGTGAAACATGAAAAATGATGGTCTAATGTAAATCGAATATTTCGATAAAGAACATCATTTAATATTTTAAATATTTTAAATGTTAATTATTGTAATATTTTAATATTTAATAAGAATTTATTGTGATTAGACGGACAAAATTTAATATATACGAGAGAGAGTTAAAATTTGAACGTGTTTTGTCCAAACAAAATATGTTTAGGCATTTTCTCTTTCGTTTAAGGACGTACGTACTGTAACTTGCTAAGAGTACATAGACGGGCCACCTCGTTCGCCTGACCTCATTCATATTTATCTTTCATTTGCGGGTACATGAAGGATGCTGTGCCCTACCGCAGACTGTTTTCATCTCACTCTGGTTAGTCGCGTGCGGCGATAAGCCCGGGTTTGACCTTCCATTGTCTCCAGTTTTTTTTAGAAAAGCCAAGGCGTTTTGCACTGTTCGCACCCCTGCTGACAAAAGTGCCCTCTGAACATATGGCGGAAACTTCCCTGCTATTATTATTATTATTTAGTGTTCTGTCTGACGACAGGTCCATATGAACAGGATCCTTCCATCCTTTTCTCGGACTGGGACCTGTTCATATACGTTCTTGGCAGATGATCCAGAAGTGGTTTGCCATTGCATTCTTCTGTGTGTGAATGGAGTAATTGTTGGGATGCCACGGAGAAACCGGGGAAGCTCTCTTAAAAGTTGTCATAGCCCGTAAAGTCCTCGTACACCGCGGTGAAACACTTGCTTAGAATACGGATCACTAATCGCCTTTACCGCGATTGGTAACTTCAATGTTTCCGGGACGGACTTCAAACGATAGTAATCGTCCAGCTCCTGCTCGAATCACCTCGTTCCATAGGTTCTCTAACAGCTGACTGACGATGTCAGCTGCGCTACTCAGGGCCCCTCAGTGAACACCTGTAAAAATAAGGCCACAAGAATTTCATTACGTAACATTTTCAAATGCGTTTGGGTTTCATTCATGCACACTTTAGTTCGTGGGAAATTTTGCAGTGAAATTATTTATATTTTACATATGATTTAAAATATAAACTATTAATATTTCGAAGAGTTCCGTCTTCTGGGTTGTTACGCTGTGTAGTCTGGTCGATGTTTACCAAAGATTCAGAGGTCATACTGCCTCCATCATCAGGGCGATGAGTATGAAGATTTCTGTCTTCTGGGTTCTTGCGCTGTGTAGTCTGGTCGATGTTTACCAACGTTTCAGAGGTCATACTGCCTCCGTCATCAGAGTATGAAGATTTCTGTCTTCTGGGTTGTTGCGCTGTGTAGTCTGGTCGATGTTAACCAACGTTTCAGAGGTCATACTGCCTCCGTCATCAGAGTATGAAGATTTCTGTCTTCTGGGTTGTTGCGCTGTGTAGTCTGGTCGATGTTTACCGACGTTTCAGAGGTCATACTGTCTCACATGGAGGAAATTCTGTGGATTTATTGTCAATTTGAAATTTATAATGAGTCATTAGTTTAGTTCTAAGAGTTACAGTTTTTTAAATATTAATTTATTTACAAAAAATATAACTTGCCCCATTTTGCCCCGTGCAAGACGGGGTATGGTTGATATATGTTTGAAAAAGTTGTTAGAAGACACAGATTATCTAATAATTATGACGTGGGATATAAAAATGATTTAGTATTTATTTATTTAGTGTTGTGTCTGACGACAGGTCCATATGAACAGGATCCTTCCATCCTTTTCTCTTCTCGGACTGGGACCTGTTCATATACGTTCTTGGCAGATGATCCAGAAGTGGTTTGCCATTGCCTTCTTCTGTGTGTGAATGGAGTAATTGTTGGGATGCCACGGAGGAAAACTCCGTGTTGCCTAAACCACGGCCTTGCCCAACACAAGTTATAAATTCGGGCACCGCCGGGAATCGAACCCGAGACCCCAGGATTACAAGGTATACAAAGTAAAATGTCGAAACTTTACACACATTTGAAATCTAATTAGGGGACGGCACACACGTGAACCTCTTCGTCATCGTGACTATCAACACCTGTACATGAGTTTTGGGCTCATTTCAAGCAAGACGAATACAGGATCGAACCCTTCAATAGACTGTGAATATACATCGCCACAATATAGGCACTTGTATTTTATCCTCTACTCTGGGTACCCCATTCTGCCCCGAGTATATTATTTCAAATTAGGATTGTCCCACCAAAAACGACATCATTCTACAAAGTGGATATGAATAATGAATAGGTTTTACCTTCGCTGGAAATTGAGAGAAAATTTTAAAATGTAGGAGCAAAATCCAACAAGGATGATTATTTCAGAAACTGTAACCACAAAATGACGCTGACTGACATAGGATAACCCTGTGCTGTATGCTAATGTTATCTCACCCGGTCCCAATAGATCGCATCGCATTACAGACGAAATGAAGCCGATACCCCGTTCTGCCCCGTGGCTCCCCTACCCGAGACAAACCTTGTCCCTAAGGTACATAGTTCAGCAGCTATTTACGAAATATATTTTGTTTTTAATACGTGTTACATATATTACATAGTTTTATTGTTAGAGATGACTACATATTTTACGACCGCGTCTTTCGAATGATGTATGAAGATCCTAAGATGGCGGTTTTCTGAAGTTCCCTGATGTCGTGTTCGCCCGGAATGTTGGCCAAATATTTTCTGAGTGACCTGAAGACAGTTCCAGTTGAATTATTATTATTATTATTTGTTGTTATATATCTCTACCAGGATTTGAACTACGGTCCTGGCGACAATAATTACTAACATTTTCCTTTAAATTCAACGGATACGCCTAATGATGGTCTCCCGAACATTCGAGGAGATTTTGAAAGTCTCTTAAGCTCAGAAATACATAAACTGTCTTTACACCTTGAACTTTTTCCTGGTGTGATCGATCCGTTAGACTTTGTGTTTGGAAAATCCGAAGTTCAAATCTCCGCCCAGAAATCACTGCCCTGACTGAGGTGTTCCGTGGTTTTCCTCAGTATTGCCAAGTAAATACCTCGCTATTATAGAAATGATTCCGCGAACCTTCCTTTTACATTGGATTCTGTATACGTACCGTATTTAGGCGTCGTTTAATAAAGCAAGAATAAATAAATAAATATATATATATATATATATATATATATAAAACACGATTTACCGTCTAATGTTAATGTGTAGATCTATAGATTTTTTTTAGGAAATTCTCTGTACCAGGTTGGTAATATTCTTTCATACATTTTATTTCAACTGACGTGAAATTGTACAAACAAAACATTTGAATTTAGAAAAATACGTATAACCAATTATTTTAATCTTCATAAGATAGTGTAGTTGCGTCATATTGTGATTTATTAAATTAAAATTAATTATTTGGTTATTCTGTCAAATCACAATGTATTTAAAATAAGATAATTAAAATAATTAAAAAATATCATTCTGTGTTCCATATCGAATAATCGATTTACAATTGGAATTGGAATTGGAATTGTAAATCGATTATTGGATATGGAACACAGAATGATATTTTAATTATTTTAAAATATATAATATACTTCAGGTCTATACACAAACTTTATTTACAGATGTTAAAATTATTATTTTAATTATCTTATTTTAAATACATTGCGATTTGACAGAATAACCAAATAATTAATTTTAATTTAATCTCCATGTACACTTCTCTTCGTAGACCCATACTATATGAAGTTATCATAGTGGAAGGCTGAAGTAAGAAATGTATTAAGAATTTTGTTCGGAAACTGTTCTAATTGCATAACATAGTTTGTACTTTGAATGATATATACCATTATCTTTTTTTGTTTTTCAGATCACGAGATGATGCTAAACAAAATGGCGGCTTATATTCCTTAGGATAATTCTCTAAAAATCGAAATGATGCAGCCACGTGAATCCAAAACGAGGGAATTCCGATAGATTTAATCCATATATTTCGACCGAGTCACTTCTACTGTACACTGAAGACGACTACGTCAGTTAACAAACGTTTCAACATGGACAGTGATGAATATGGGATAGTAACGAGTGTGGAGATATGCAGTCAGAGGTTTGCAGACTACAATATCCCACCGGGAGGTTCGTATAGCTTAAATCCTGCCATCCAAGAACGTAATATTACCATTCTGAGACCATGAGTTCTGTCAGGTTAAATAAAAGAAAACATCATTTTAATCTGAAGAAAAATGAACATAAATATATTAAAAGTTTATATGAAATACTAAATAAAATGACATACCAGTAAGATATACACAATATAAAGAAATACTACACACATTCATCTGTCCTTACAGTTTATAACTTAAATTTGTCTTTCTAAATTTATTTATTTACTATTCTTGAAATGTGACTAAACCAATGTGTTTTGCTTATATCTTACTTAGATCGTGGATATTAAAATTGGTTCATAATTTACGTATTTCTCATAAAATGTAGAAGAGATAAATCCTGTCAGAGATTTTTAAGAATTTTATTTTAATTAATTAGATCTCTCTCTCGTGTTCCATTGATTCCTAGTCCAGTAACTTTATAAAAAACTTTACTTTGCATGGGAATAAAACATTTTAACGAACACGTTACTTAACAAATGTAGACTATTCCCATATGAATATTCCCTTAATAACAAACGATAATTAAATTTAAATATAAGTATCACTGTTAATATTTATTCAGATTTAATAGAAGCGAGTATACACGGTTTATTTCATATTTTGACTGGTATTTGTTTCTAAATCATATTTGGCATCGAGAACTACTGATTTATAAAATTCCAATTTGATAATTTTCGCGAAAAATTAATTTCGAGTAGATGTTCGTATAATTTCCTACGTTACAGTAATTAGTGATGACGCTTTTGCAGTGAAGAGGTTAGGTTGTGTCCATCTTCGATTATTTGTAACGTAAATATATAAATCGATTCAACCCTATCGATCTTGTCAGTTTAGTAATCGAAATAAAAGAGTTGAAATATTTAAAGATTAGCGAAGTATTTGGTAGCTTACGTTAAGAACTTGCATTTTTATTGTATGTTTTAATAATTATTTACATTTTATCATTATTTTTTGTGTTAGAATTAGTGTTATGTAATAGATTAATTATTCCGAATACACTGTAATCTAAGAAATCATGATATAATAATATCTAGTACAGGGAGTATTTATAATGGGAATACTAAGTGAAGTTTCCACAAGGCACTCCCATTGCAAACCATCGGCTTACTCGAACATACAAAAGTTTGTTCAGAAAGGCCAAATCTTAGACAGATTTTGAAGGTGACTGTCGATGGTAGAACTTCGTTGTTAATAACGGTAAGGACCAAGGACACTTAAACATATAGATTTCGGGGCTCGAACCTTGGTCAGAACGAGACGTGGTCCTTAAAATTTCTAACAGTTGTTGGATGTATTCAGTAAACACATCGTCACAAATTTCGTAAGATGGTAAAGTTGCGTCATATTGTGATATAATAAGTATATATTAAATCTTGTCCGTCTAATCACAATAATTCTTATTAAATATTAAAATATTACAATAATTAACATTTAAAATATTTAAAATATTAAATGAATCTTTATATAATTATATACACCTCAGGATGGTTCTTTTAGGAACTGAAACATGTCGTGAAACATGAAAAAATGATGGTCTAATGTAAATCGAATATTTCGATAAAGAACATCATTTAATATTTTAAATATTTTAAATGTTAATTATTGTAATATTTTAATATTTAATAAGAATTTATTGTGATTAGACGGACAAGATTTAATATATACAAATTTCGTGTTAAATTTTTTGTTCCGGTGATACACGCCAGATTTTAATTTTACGGTTAAGTGGACTTAAATACATTTCCCTGAAATGTACCAGAGTGTGGAGTATTTGCTTCATTACGCACGCAACAGATGAGGGCGACACCATCCATCGCAGTTTTTGTGATGTTTTCCAATGATTTGATCTCATTTTGTTCTATTTGGATTCCAGTAACAGCTTGTTGCTTATCAACTTAACCTAAAAATTTAAATTAAAGTTAGCGAAATCCAACTTGAGTACTACAAAGTGTTAGATTTAAAACCTGAAACTACTTACTAATCATGAAACACGCTCAAAACAACACCAATGACAATAATCGAATTACAGATGATACACTTCTTGAAATCGATAGGTCGAAATTTCAATTGTTTCCGAATTACAGATGATACACTTCTTGAAATCGATAGGTCGAAATTTCAATTGTTTCCGAATTACAGATGATACACTTCTTGAAATCGATAGGTCGAAATTTCAATTGTTTCCGAATTACAGATGATACAATTCTTGAAATCGATACGTCGAAATTTCAATTGTTTCCGAATTACAGATGATACAATTCTTGAAATCGATAGGTCGAAATTTCAATTGTTTCCGAATTACAGATGATACACTTCTTGAAATCGATAGGTCGAAATTTCAATTGTTTCCGAATTACAGATGATACAATTCTTGAAATCGATAGGTCGAAATTTCAATTGTTTCCGAATTACAGATGATACACTTCTTGAAATCGATAGGTCGAAATTTCAATTGTTTCCGAATTACAGATGATACACTTCTTGAAATCGATAGGTCGAAATTTCAATTGTTTCCGAATTACAGATGATACACTTCTTGAAATCGATAGGTCGAAATTTCAATTGTTTCCGAATTACAGATGATACACTTCTTGAAATCGATAGGTCGAAATTTCAATTGTTTCCGAATTACAGATGATACACTTCTTGAAATCGATAGGTCGAAATTTCAATTGTTTCCGAATTACAGATGATACAATTCTTGAAATCGATAGGTCGAAATTTCAATTGTTTCCGAATTACAGATGATACACTTCTTGAAATCGATAGGTCGAAATTTCAATTGTTTCCGAATTACAGATGATACACTTCTTGAAATCGATAGGTCGAAATTTCAATTGTTTCCGAATTACAGATGATACACTTCTTGAAATCGATAGGTCGAAATTTCAATTGTTTCCGAATTACAGATGATACACTTCTTGAAATCGATATTTCGAAATTTCAATTGTTTCCGAATTACAGATGATACACTTCTTGAAATCGATAGGTCGAAATTTCAATTGTTTCGATACTCGATTAGCATTTGTCACAGATAAACACTGCTAGTTAGTGTATTGTTATTTTATTCGGTATTTCATTAACGAACATAAGCAAAAGATTTCTACGCGAAGTAAAGATGGAGAATTAGTACATGTTCTGCGAAGGAATCATGATCTCAAGCGCACACAGCCTTTGCGCAACTGGCTTGAACAGAGGCCTAGCAATCAGGATGCGTACGACTCCAGCGACATAGGGGACGGTGGGGGAATATGACACTGGTCGGAAATAATTTTGATTTGGTTGTTGTACCACAGGACGTGATATTTTGGGGGTTAAGTCTCAGATATCCCAACGTGGTCTTTTATCAAATAACTTTATAGGGAATGCGGAATTTGATTGGCTAGGTGATTAACAAACATTATAGAAATCTGATCTGTGGTTATTAAAATCTAGATTTATTTTCATTTTGGAAAGTTGTAAGGTATATTTGGTTCCTCCAAGTATGAATTTTAAGGAACATTTCATATATGTCCAGTCTGATTTTTAACTTTTTATGGATATTATTCGAAATCGGACATGAGTGGAGAATAATTATATAATAAAGTGTAAAATATTTAAAATTTAATTTACGTACAATTGACTTCACAAAGAAGTAAATTGAATCTAACAAAGCAACAAACAAACATATATTTAATTGAGTGTAATAAATTTACAATAAGATAAAAACATCTGCTTTTGAAATACGTGTAGTGGGCCCTGCGTTATTTTATTACTCGTAATTAGAATCGGTGGAAAATGTCCATGTTATTCCAGAAGAATTTGACTGTTTTTTGTGGAAAAACAAAATTTTGAATGTATTGAAGATTTTCAGGGACTCTAACCCCACTGTGTAACTAGATTAACGAGGACCTTGCAAAAGTGAGGTTACAAGTCTTAAAATAAATTTGTTCAAGTGTGAAAACAAAAGAACATCAGACACTTCGAAGAACCTTCTTATCATGAAATGGCGTAGTATTACGTGGTTTTAAATGTATTTTTGTCCATATCACCTCGATATTCATTCTGTAATCCAGCCTACACGATTGGTTAAACTTCTATATTAACGCAAGGATTAGTGTTAATCATACTGGATGGTCACATCCGCCTTCTTTAAAGTTATTAAAATTCATAAACATCCTTTCATTCGACACTACACCAGGCACAATACTAGAGGGAGATCGGTGTTCATCCACAAGAAATAGTACCATTATTTAATAATCACTTTCTTTGTTGTATATTTGCCAGGGAATTTTATAGACCATTGCATAACTTTTTTATAAATTTATTAATCTCTGCCCTGAATTTATTTTAATCATCCATCATTACGCTTGTCTGGTTCCTATAACCCTAGCGGTTTTCACTCTCGTGACTTACTCATCGCCCTGATGATGGAGGCAGAAAGGACCACCGAAACGTCGTAAACTTATACCAGACTACACAGCGATAAACCCAGAAGACAGAAATCTTCATACTCATCGCCCTGATGATGGAGGCAGCAAGGACCATCGAAACGTCGGTAAACTTCTACCAGACTACACAGCGATACAACCCAGAAGACAGAAATCTTCACACTCATCGCCCTGATGATGGAGGCAGCAAGGACCATCGAAACGTCGTAAACATATATACCAGAGTACACAGCGATACAACCCAGAAGACAGAAATCTTCATACTCATCGCCCTGATGATGGAGGCAGCAAGGACCATCGAAACGTCGTAAACTTATACCAGACTACACAGCGATAAACCCAGAAGACAGAAATCTTCATACTTATCGCCCTGAAGATGGAGGCAGAAAGGACCACCGAAACGTCGTAAACTTATACCAGACTACACAGCTATAAACCCAGAAGACAGAAATCTTCATACTTATCGCCCTGATGATGGAGACAGAAAGGACCACCGAAACGTCGTAAACTTATACCAGACTACACAGCGATAAACCCAGAAGACAGAAATCTTCATACTTATCGCCCTGATGATGGAGGCAGAAAGGACCACCGAAACGTAGTAAACTTATACCAGACTACACAGCGATAAACCCAGAAGACAGAAATCTTCATACTCATCGCCCTGATGATGGAGGCAGCAATGACCATCGAAACGTTGGTAAACTTATACCAGACTACACAGCGATAAACCCAGAAGACAGAAATCTTCATACTTATCGCCCTGATGATGGAGGCAGAAAGGACCATCGAAACGTCGGTAAACTTATACCAGACTACACAGCGATAAACCCAGAAGACAGAAATCTTCATACTCATCGCCCTGATGATGGAGGCAGCAAGGACCATCGAAACGTCGTAAACTTATACCAGACTACACAGCGATAAACCCAGAAGACAGAAATCTTCATACTTATCGCCCTGATGATGGAAGCAGAAAGGACCATCGAAACGTCGGTAAACTTATACCAGACTACACAGCGATAAACCCAGAAGACAGAAATCTTCATACTCATCGCCCTGATGATGGAGGCAGCAAGGACCATCGAAACGTCGTAAACTTATACCAGACTACACAGCGATAAACCCACAAGACAGAAATCTTCATACTTATCGCCCTGATGATGGAGGCAGAAAGGACCATCGAAACGTCGGTAAACTTATACCAGACTACACAGCGATAAACCCAGAAGACAGAAATCTTCATACTCATCGCCCTGATGATGGAAGCAGCAAGGACCATCGAAACGTCGTAAACTTATACCAGACTACACAGCGATAAACCCAGAAGACAGAAATCTTCATACTTATCGCCCTGATGATGGAGGCAGAAAGGACCATCGAAACGTCGGTAAACTTATACCAGACTACACAGCGATAAACCCAGAAGACAGAAATCTTCATACTCATCGCCCTGATGATGGAGGCAGCAAGGACCACCGAAACGTCGTAAACTTATACCAGACTACACAGCGATAAACCCAGAAGACAGAAATCTTCATACTCATCGCCCTGATGATGGAGGCAGCAAGGACCATCGAAACGTCGGTAAACTTATACCAGACTACACAGCGATAAACCCTGAAGACAGAAATCTTCATACTCATCGCCCTGATGATGGAGGCAGCAAGGACCATCGAAACGTCGTAAACTTATACCAGACTACACAGCGATAAACCCAGAAGACAGAAATCTTCATACTTATCGCCCTGAAGATGGAGGCAGAAAGGACCACCGAAACGTCGTAAACTTATACCAGACTACACAGCGATAAACCCAGAAGACAGAAATCTTCATACTTATCGCCCTGATGATGGAGGCAGAAAGGACCATCGAAACGTCGGTAAACTTATACCAGACTACACAGCGATAAACCCAGAAGACAGAAATCTTCATACTCATCGCCCTGAAGATGGAAGCAGAAAGGACCACCGAAACGTCGTAAACTTATACCAGACTACACAGCGATAAACCCAGAAGACAGAAATCTTCATACTTATCGCCCTGATGATGGAGGCAGAAAGGACCATCGAAACGTCGGTAAACTTATACCAGACTACACAGCGATAAACCCAGAAGACAGAAATCTTCATACTCATCGCCCTGAAGATGGAGGCAGAAAGGACCACCGAAACGTCGTAAACTTATACCAGACTACACAGCGATAAACCCAGAAGACAGAAATCTTCATACTTATCGCCCTGATGATGGAGGCAGAAAGGACCATCGAAACGTCGGTAAACTTATACCAGACTACACAGCGCAACAACCCAGAAGACAGAAATCTTCATACTAATCGCCCTGATGATGGAGGCAGAAAGGACCATCGAAACGTCGGTAAACTTCTACCAGACTACACAGCGCAACAACCCAGAAGACAGAAATCTTCATACTCATCGCCCTGAAGATGGAGGCAGAAAGGACCACCGAAACGTCCTAAACTTATACCAGACTACACAGCGATAAACCCAGAAGACAGAAATCTTCATACTCATCGCCCTGATGATGGAGGCAGCAAGGACCATCGAAACGTCGGTAAACTTATACCAGACTACACAGCGATAAACCCAGAAGACAGAAATCTTCATACTTATCGCCCTGATGATGGAGGCAGAAAGGACCACCGAAACGTCGTAAACTTATACCAGACTACACAGCGATAAACCCAGAAGACAGAAATCTTCATACTCATCGCCCTGATGATGGAGGCAGCAAGGACCATCGAAACGTCGGTAAACTTATACCAGACTACACAGCGATAAACCCTGAAGACAGAAATCTTCATACTCATCGCCCTGATGATGGAGGCAGCAAGGACCATCGAAACGTCGTAAACTTATACCAGACTACACAGCGATAAACCCACAAGACAGAAATCTTCATACTCATCGCCCTGAAGATGGAGGCAGAAAGGACCACCGAAACGTCGGTAAACTTATACCAGACTACACAGCGATAAACCCAGAAGACAGAAATCTTCATACTCATCGCCCTGAAGATGGAGGCAGAAAGGACCATCGAAACGTCGTAAACTTATACCAGACTACACAGCGATAAACCCAGAAGACAGAATCTTCATACTTATCGCCCTGATGATGGAGGCAGAAAGGACCATCGAAACGTTGGTTAACATCGACCAGACTACACAGCGCAACAACCCAGAAGACAGAAATCTTCATACTCATCGCCCTGATGATGGAGGCAGTATGACCTCCGAAACGTTGGTAAACATCGACCAGACTACACAGCGCAACAACCCAGAAGACGGAAATCTTCATACTCATCGCCCTGAAGATGGAGGCAGAAAGGACCACCGAAACGTCGTAAACTTATACCAGACTACACAGCGATAAACCCAGAAGACAGAAATCTTCATACTCATCGCCCTGAAGATGGAGGCAGAAAGGACCACCGAAACGTCGTAAACTTATACCAGACTACACAGCGATAAACCCAGAAGACAGAAATCTTCGAAACGCGTATTATTAGTTGTCGATGACGTTGCAGAAATAAGCACATTTTATAAAACTGGCCACTTGAGAGTTCCTCGACACTGATCACGTGGCGTGGCCAGAAGCGAATTCTTGTTTGAGATGTTTAAAAAAAACACTGATACAAAAGATGGAGGTGTGTGGGGATATTTTACTCCGCACGAGTTGCAAATAGATCTGTTTATGTCCGTAGATTTGTACTGCAACTGGACCTGGGACTCGGTCCTCTGCTGGCCACCGACCAAAGCCGGCACCACCGTCAGTCAGCGTTGCCCCACGGACAAGGGAACGGACTCGGCCAGTAAGTACCTTCACTCTCCTTACTTAAACCTTCAGACTGTGGGAATTGAAGTTTCGAGTGTAATCGATATGAATACTTATCGAGCGATTTAGAACGCTCGCCTTGTAATCCTGGGGTCTCGGTTTCGATTCCCGGCGGTGCCCGAATTTATAACTTGTGTTGGGCAAGGCCGTGGTCTAGGCAACACGGAGTTTTACTCCGTGGCATCCCAACAATTACTCCATTCACACACAGAAGAAGGCAATGCCAAACCACTTCTGGATCATCTGCCAAGAACGTATATGAACAGGTCCCAGTCCGAGAAAAGGATGGAAGGATCCTGTTCATATGGACCTGTCGCCTGTCGTCAGACAGAACACTAAATAATAATAAGATGAGGTGGTCTAGCGGTTAGAACGCTGGCCTTGTAATCCTGGGGTCTCGGGTTCGATTCCCGGCGGTGCCCGAATTTTTAACTAACCATTCAAATACGTCCTTCGGTTGTTGCTTACTCAAATTCCGTTCGATATTTGTAAATAACATATCAATGATTCTATAAAGGTATATTTTTATATACACGACGTTTCGGTAGCTGATTCAAAGAATGCGGTATACACAACATAATATTAGTATAATACGAAATCTTTGACATAAACTCATTCATTTAAACTTATCTGGCTATTATTTCGAAAAAAGAAACATTTGTGACTCCATCATCATAGGAAAATTTATTCTTATTTTTTAACCTGTAACACGCACACGAACTTTGTAAACATACTTCTGACTCATCCTGTACATAATGCGGGGAATCCCTTAGTTCGACAAACTTTCAAAGCATTCAACTATAAACCAGTCTAAAATTAATACATTGTTGTAATTATCGTAGTTATTTAAGTACGTTTTAGTTTTGAAGCGTTCAGTTTAATTTCAGTGGCCAAAGCAATTTTTTGTTCTAATAAAACTGTGTCATGGGAATATAAATCCACGAACGTTTTGTTAAGTAAAACTTCGACGTACGAAGTTGTCACGAGGGAAAAATAAAGTTCTGCAGTAGCGTAGGATATAAAAACATTAAACATTTACAATGAAAATTACAATTTTAAATGAAATTGTCGGTAACCAAAGTTTTTTTGTTCCAACATCTACGAGACATTTGAGCAGTAGATCGATTGGCTTTTAGCTGGAGTACAGTTGTTACATTGTTGCACTTTGTGGAAAATTTCCTTCCCCTACCTCGTGTACACCAACGATGGCGACCGCCCGGGCACTTGAAATGATTTCCTTTGTGATAACAATGGCCTGTGCAAGTTGTCAGTTCAATTTCTTTAAGTATCGAGGTCTATAACACGTTGAACTTTACCACAATGTTCACAACACACTATGCTTTATAGAAATGTAAAAAATATTTACCTTTAAAGTCGAGTTTTGTGTGGAATATCTTGAAACAGCCATCAACACAGAGACCAGCCTCACAATCAGGACACCAAAACACTGTCTCCTTTCTCTTTCCCTGCTCGTAACACACCACACAACGCTTTGTAGGCCGTGACTTCTTCTCTGTTGGAGGAATTCTCTCCGGAAAATGTCTTTCAATTAGTCGGGGCACATTCTTGTTCAACTAGGAGAGCCTGCACTAGATTCACTCTGTATTTCAAGTGGTCAATTTTTATTCCCGGTGAATTTGCCCTACAGATTATCATTGAATTTAGAATTGTGGCATTTAGCTAGAGGAACATCTTTCCTATTTATTCGGAGAGTACCAACACAGTCAGTCTTCAATGATTTCAGTATCCGAGCTAATGCTGGTTCATTGTAGAAGTTGTCCATCAACAATGTACGTCCCCTACCCAATAATGGCTCCGCTAGAGATAACACAATGGCTGATGTTTTGTCTATGTCCTCTGATATCAATGATGACGTGAAAACTGTGTCCTTTCCTGTGTAAATGATGAAAGACCACAAATATCCTGAATTGGACTCAGGGAGAAATTTGTAGATGACGTATTCTTCCGCCCCGTTCTGAGAAGCAAACAGTTCTAGACACACGACGAAGCATTGCCTGGGACTTCTTCCTGTTTCACGAAAACGGTGAACAAATCGGGTTATTGTTGATTTATTCGTCACGCGCGATTCTTGAAAACTACGCACAAACGATTGTAGGGCATTTTCCGTGTACGAATTCGTCTTAAAATAATGTTTCACAATGAACACTCCTTCCGCTTGCGAACGACTCACCTCACACCTTCGAGTGCCGTTACTCAACTGGTGAGACGTAGCGGATGTCTCAAGGTCATACTTCCTGCACAACACCCCCGGCCGACAGTACAGTGTTGCCAATACTTACTTTTTCCAATGTTTAGCAATGGACGGCGGAGGGATATTTTTAGTGATTCGGTGAAGACACAAGAATATGATTCACTGTGAGCTTTCTCATTCCGTGTTGTCTGCTTCCTTAACTTTGAAAGTTATCATCATTGTTTTGCTTTACATCTAAATTGTGCTTACTACTACGCTGTTGGCATTTTTTAATTTATTAATCGCCGTGTAGAAATTATTATGCATATAGTAAGCAGAAGAAGTTTTTATGGAAGATAATGAAAAATCTGTTACATATTCAACACAGAGACTGATGATATTTATATTTATTGCTTTAAATTATTAATATTTGTGCGATTTTAATCGATATTCAGTTCAGAGGACGGAACTACTTTCTTTTAGCGTAGCATTACTTTGATATCCTGACAAGCACGCTGCAGAGTGATTTCAGTTTGTGCTAGTGACGTCATGATTTCTATGACATTTCCGAAATTTAATCTGTTTCTTGCGTTTTACAGACAGAAATCAAGACGCAACAGCTAGTGTGTTTATATGGAAACCAAGAAAATATAACGCTTGTAAAATTTCACTGTCTCTCTAACAGAAATGTGCGTTTGATTTGTGTTCTTTTATAAACCGATAAATACAATGCATTACCCTATACGATTATTAATCTTAGAGTAGGTTAGGTTAGGTTAGGTTACTGTTAGGTTAGGTTAGGTTAGGTTAGTTTAGGTTAGGTTGAGTTAAGTTAGGTTAGGTTAGGTTAGTTAGGTTAGGTTAGGTTACGTTAGGTTAGGTTAGGTTAGGTTGGGTTGGGTTGGGTTAGGTTGGGTTAGGTTGGGTTATGTTAGGTTAGGTTGGGTTATGTTAGGTTAGGTTAGGTTAGGTTGGGTTAGGTTTGGTTTGGTTTGGATAGGTTAGGTTAGGTTAGGTTAGGTTACGTTAGGTTAGGTTAGGTTAGGTTAGGTTTGGTTTGGTTTGGATAGGTTAGGTTAGGTTAGGTTACGTTAAGAACTGTCATCAGTTGTAGCTGTGATGGGGGCAATAAGCACTTCCGAAACGTCTATCAGACGCTGTATAGTCAACGAAATGTGAAGTGTGTTGTTAAATAATCAACAAATATTCCATGTCACTGTTTCATTTCCAGAATTCGTGTATAAACGCTGTACTATTGAAGGTCGTTGGGCGGGCAGGGGCGTAGGGGTGTACAGGCAGCCACAGGGATGGACAAACTACACGCCGTGCTTCATCCCCGAGATGATGCAACTAATCAAGAAACTTTACGCTGGGTCCGAGACTGCAGCCGAGGTAAGTATGATGACTAAACTGCAGGTGAGGGGTGGAGGGACAGAATTAATTTTTTTTATAGTCTTTCATCCTTTTTTTTATAAGTTCCAGAAATAAATTATCGTATTTTCTCGATTTTAAGACGTAATTTTCACATTTCAGGTAGCGTCTCGTGTTTGATGTCGTCTAAGAATCGATGTAGCTTCTTCTTTTATGAAATAGTATTCCAGTAAGTCCCTGGATCGACCGCAGATTAGTAATTAAATATTCGTTTAAGTAATTAAAAAATATTGACGAATCTGTTACGTTCAAACCGTGTGCTTAATCCAGGGTATCTTAACTTATTCTCCTGTGAGTGATGTCACGTGTCTGTGACAACTAGCGCCAATTTCGTTTCAGGTTAAACTGGCAATCGCTGAACGTACTAGAACACTCGAGATCGTTGGTTTCAGCGTCTCGCTGGCAGCCCTCCTCATCTCGTTAACCATCTTCTGCCATTTCAGGTGAGCGTCCCTCAAGGCGACACACAAATCGACCCGCACAACAAATCGACCTATCGACTTATTCATATTTCGATTATCAGCCCTCGTAGTAAATATTTACGATAAGATTGTGATTTTTTTAATGCAATATTCATAAGTTAAATGACATAGGAGTTTGTAAGAGGCCAAACCGAAGACCTAGAATTATATTTAGGATAATACTAAAATGGATCTTAGATAATAGGATGGGAGGATATCGATTTGAACAATCTGGCTTCTCAGAGGGACCAGTGGTGGCGTCCTGTGAACACGATAATGTGAGTTCCATAAGAGGCGTTGAACTTACTTATCAGATGAGAAACGGTCAGCTTCTCAACGTTTGTATCTGTACTCCATGGAGTTCATCAGCTGCCCGTTTCTTATAATTCCTTGAAGAGGAAATCTCTACAGTCTTAGAATAAATCATGATTTTATTACCACTGAAACTTATGCTAATAATGACAGTGTACGAGGTGCGATCGGAAAGTTTCAAGACTGTGTCAATAGAGGGCGAACCGGATGTAGTACGAGCTTCTGCCGCTATGGGGTGCGGCCTACATTCATAGTGAATCAGTGTGCCAGCCGGCATTATCGAATTAGCATTTGTTTCTTAGTTACGGGCGTTTTGGTAGTGCATTACACCGACCCTCCTGCGATTTCGGAATGGCGTGTGCATCAAATTTTGCCAAAGACTCGCCAAAACGGCTACGGAAACCTATGAAATGCTAAAGCAAGCATTTGGGGAGTCCGCAATGGGTCGTGCACAAACTTTTGTGTGGCATTCACGTTTTAAAAATGGCCGAACCTCTGTCGATGATGACGAGCGTTCTGGACGACCATCTTCGAGCACAACGCCCGAAAATGTTACGAAGATTCGGCAGGCCATTCACGAAGATCGACGTCGTACCATCAACGACTTGTGCGACATTGTTGGGATAGGCTATGGGACCTGTCAGCTGATTCTAAAGGAAGAACTCCACATGCGACGCATCCTGTCTGAGGACCAGAAGCAGAATCGACTTCTCGTTTGTCAGGAGCTCAAAGATCTTGCAAGAACCGACCCCAACTTCCTTTCTAAGCTCCGTGTGACTTCTTCCTCTTCCCAAAGATGAAAATTCAGCTAAAGGGAAGGAGATTTGAGACGATAGAAGAGATTCAGGCAGAATCGCAGATGGTGCTTGACAGGCTGACAAAGAAAGATTTCCAGGGATGCTTCCAGTCTTGGCAGCGGCGCTGGGATCGTTGTGTTCACTCCCAGGGGAACTACTTCGAGGGTGATGGATGAATTTAATACCTGAGATAAGTGTACGGGTTTTTATAGGCGCAGTCTTGAAACTTTCCGATCGCACCTCGTATACTTCGCAAATATTTTAAATCCTGAAAGCCTACAAATCGAAAACACACTTCGTCAATCGTAAGACTTTATGAAGTAAGTATCGATAGTTATTTTAATTCTGATCAAAATACTAGAGTTGTTAAATAACAGACGAGAATGTAGTCACATTCACTCCACCAAACTTAAGCAACGACGAATTCTAATAACCATGTCATACGAAATAACAATCGATTCAGTAAATATCGATAGTTTCGTGTAGTTCATTCACATCGCTGACACCAGGTGGCCAGAGATTTGTGCCGAACATTAAAAAAATATTTTGAGGTTATGTGCGAGCGTTAGTGTTTTTTTATTACAGAAGTCTGAGGAATAACAGGACACGAATCCACAAGAACCTATTCATTGCGATGGTGATACAAGTGGTGATAAGGCTTATACTATACATCGACCAAGCGATAACTAGGGGTTCGAGCGGCTACTACCAGTCACCAGGAACCAGACCCCATTACAACCAGGGTGTTGACAACACGGTAAGCTACAATTTATTTATTTTACTTATGAGAATGATAACGTATGAAGAGAAATGCTGCTGTTTCATTAAAAATTATCTTCTATGTGTAAACTATCGCGTGGAAAGTCCTACATGCCACTTATTATATTAACATTTTGTTGATTGCTAAGATAATTAATTTTATTTGCAATATTCTGTGAATAGGACATGGCAAAGGGATCTGTCACTTTCAAAGATAATCAGATCAATGAAGGTTAATATACGTAAGGAAGGATCCTGTATTTCTGAAACTGCACAACTTCCAATTTACGTCGTAAATCCAGCGCTGTTATAAATATTACAAGGGAGAAACACATTTCTCTGTATTATATTTATGAAATAGTAAATTAAGAAAGAAATTGCGTGAATTTTTGAATTATATGTATTGATTAGCGCCACGGTGGTCTATCGGTTAGAACGCTGGCCTTGTAATCCTGGGGGTCTCGGGTTCGATTCCCGGCGGTGCCCGAATTTATAACTTGTGTTGGGCAAGGCCGTGGTCTAGGCAACACGGAGTTTTCCTCCGTGGCATCCCAACAATTACTCCATTCACACACAGAAGAAGGCAATGGCAAACCACTTTTGGATCATCTGCCAAGAACGTATATGAACAGGTCCCAGTCCGAGAAAAGGATGGAAGGATCCTGTTCATATGGACCTGTCGTCAGACAGAACACTAAATAAATAAATGAAATAAATGTATTGATTAATAAATACTATTTAGGTCTACGTGAGAGGATCGTTTTTTAAAGTTTGAATAATTTTTATCTCCATTGTAGTATCAGACTGTAGACTTTATTCCTACCTGCAATTAGCTAAGTTACAACACGTGTGGGCAAAAAGATATCAGTGCTATAAAGTAAATATTTACTTTGTTAAATTGAATTTTTTTTTGTTTAAAGTAGTGCAGACTGGCTTCTATAAATTTATAACAAATTGACTGCATGAGAGAACGAAACATGTCATAAAACAAACAGAGGAATATCACCCCGAGGAAAATTTATTTTTTATACGTAAATTTTACATATTTTTATACGAAAATATCCGCCATTACGAATTCTGTTAGCTGTATCTCTTGAAATTAGCAACACAAGTTATAAATTCGGGCACCGCCGGGAATCGAACCCGAGGACCCCAGGATTACAAGGCCAGCGTTTTAGAGATCTTTAAGCATATAAAATGATTATTAAATTGATTTAAATCCGCTGTTTACGTTATTTTCAGATTAAACTTTCCGGATATGTGAACTGTGTTACGTAAAGAGACAAATTTTATTCGAACACGTGACGAAATTTCTGTAGAAGACCTTAATTTATACGAGTGCTTCAATACATATTCTTCCAGATTCGTTATTCATCAGTTGGCAATTCTGATATTCTGAACAGCTGAGCTACGACACTGTAACACCGTCTCATTTTGACGTACGTTCCCATTTTTTAAGGTTAAGGCATGATAATTTGGAATATATCATTAAGACAGGCGCAATTCACGTTAGTGACTCTGATGCAACACTCTTTAGCACTAGGCGTTACCTTCTGTATGTCCCTTGCTTACCAAGTTACTAACCTCAAAATGGTCAAAGCTTGAATCAACTATTGCCAGTGTCATGACCAGCTTTTCAATTAAACTGCCCTGGAGTGGAGTGCAGTGGAGTACTGTGTTTCCAGTGTTGGCCGTTGCCCCATCTTGTCGCCACTAGCTCATCTTCTTTGAACTCTTAAATTAATCTTGTAATACCGTTATGAGTTGTCTGTTCAAAAGCGATGGTCCCAGAATTATCTTACGAGACAAAAGTCAAGGAATGCAGAGGAGATTCTTGAACTGTGTAAGGGATTTTAGCGCTTTAAAGTTGGCTGTACTGACTGTGTAACCACTGAAGTGGAACCGCGATTCGTCGGAAGGTACGCAATGATAAATTCTTTATGAATATTGAGTTACATTTTAAATGGTACGATGTGTACGTTTTAAGTTCGTTAAGATACTTAAACCAAAAAATACGTTCATTTAAAGCACTTCATGAGAATTTCGTGAGAAGAAAATTTAAATATCTGTAGAACATTTGTGCTGCCATCTTTTGGTATCGTAACAAAATGTTAATTAACGCTTGTTACAGCCGATTCTGTGCGAGACTTCTTACGTACTGCTGGAATATGCGCGAACCGCCATGTTTATGTGGATGTTCGTCGAGGGCGTTTACCTGCACAATATGATCACAGGTGAGGCAGCATCTGGTCCTATTCTAGCCATAACAGTGTTGACTGTCAAGTGTTTTATAAGTTCATTCAACCCCTCAGTCACCTCAATCTGTTGTCTGTCTCACTCCCTCCCACCAGATTTCTCGGCGCGATGTTTGAGAACTGCCATCGACAATTTCATCTTTTTTACGCGTTAAACCTACACCAAATTTAAAAGTAATGAAAGTGTTTCGACAAACATTGTCTTTACATCATCTAAAGCAATAATTGATGCTGTGATGAATCCGCTGGAGAGGACGAACGTGCACAGGGAGACACGTCAAAGAAACTGTTGTGTTTTTTAGTGACAGTGTTCCAGGAAGACGCTCACTACTGCGTCTACACGATGATTGGCTGGGGAGCTCCCTTCGTCATGACCGCAGCTTGGGCGGTCGCCACGGGGCTGAAGTACAGAGCGTCAAGGTACGTAAAGTTGCTAGTTTAGAAGAACTGCGTGTTCAGATGAGATAAACCCACAACTAACTAACTAACTAACTAGAAGGCTTACGAACCCGAAGGTTCATCACCGAACTAACCAAAGCCCTCCACCGGACCCTGTCCTGTGCCAACAAAATCCAGTCTCCTTCAACTCCTATCTCCCATAGATCCCGCCTGACATTATCCTCCCATCTACGTCTAGGTCTCCCCAGAGGTCTCTTCCCCTCAGGCTTCCCAAATAGTGGACCCAACCAACCAGATGGCTTACGGAACCCGAAGGTTCATCACCGAATTAACCAAAGCCCTCCACCGGACCCTGTCCTGGGCCAACAAAATCCAGTCTCCTTCAACTCCTATCTCCCATAGATCCCGCCTAACATTATCCTCCCATCTACGTCTAGGTCTCCCCAGAGGTCTCTTCCCCTCAGGCTTCCCAACCAGTACCCGGTGTACACATCTTGTCCCATCCATGCGCGCTACATGCCCGTCCATCATTTTTCTGAGTGATGGCCGAAAAGGAGAAAACTTGGCTCACATTTACACTGTATCATCACCATAAAAAATGACGATCTTTAGCATGAATTTTTTTATCATTGCAGTTGTGTGTTTTTATAAACCCAGTACGGATTGCTTATCCAAAAAAGTTTTATCAGGTAAATTTACATTACAGAAACACCACGGATTTGCCACGTGATTCAACCCAGTTTTAGAACCTAACCTAACCTAACCTATCCTACTCTAACCTACCTAACCTAACCTAACATAACGTAACTTAATCTAACCTAACCTGACTTAACCTAACCTAACCTAGCCTAACCTAACCTTGACCAACCTAACCAAACCTAACCTAACCTAACCTAACCTATCCTACCCTAACCTACCTAACCTAACCTAACATAACGTAACTTAATCTAACCTAACCTGACTTAACCTAATCTAACCTAGCCAAACCTAACCTTGACTAACCTAACCAAACCTAACCTAACCTAACCTAACCTAGCCTAACCTATCCTACCCTAACCTAACCTAACATAACCTAACTTAATCTAACCTAACCTGACTTAACCTAACCTAACCTACCCTAACCTAGCCTAACCTAACCTAGCCTAACCTATCCTACCCTAACCTATCCTACCCTAACCTAACCCAACCTAACTTAATCTAACCTAACCTGACTTAACCTAACCTAACCTAACCTACCCTAACCTAACCTAGCCTAACCTAGACTAACCTATCCTACCCTAACCTAACATAACCTAACATAACGTAACTTAATCTAACCTAACCTAGCCTAACCTAACCTAGACTAACCTAACCAAACCTAACCTAACCTAACCTAACCTAGCCTAACCTATCCTACCCTAACCTAACCTAACCAAACGTAACGTAACGTAACCTAACCTAACCTAACGTAACCTAACGTAACGTAACCTAACCTAACCAAACGTAACGTAACCTAACCTAACCTAGCCTAACCTATCCTACCCTAACCTAACCTACCCGAACCTAACTTAATCTAACTTAACCTAACCTAACCTGTGAAAAATGACCTCAGATTGGAGGTATTTGTTTACCTACGTATAGAGCTGATTCCTTTTCTGATTTCTTTTAGTCCTTAGAAGTTTGAATTATATAAAACTAGTTCAACAAAACCGAACACACTACTTACAAATTCCTCGATATTTGAATTTTAATAAAAAAATTAGTCCATTATATTAAGTAAAGTAAAGCTGTCCAACTATACGCCATATAGGCGTGGAGTTCATTATACGAGAGGCCGTGGTTGTTCTTGAGTCTAAATACCAGTTTCAGGATTTGTGTTGCTAAGACTTCGAGAAAATTCAACTTTGAAGTGCGTCGTGTATAGTAAACAGTTTTTTGTCATGCAAGGAAAGATTTGATTTTATAAACATTAATAATAACCATATCATTACGTAATTTATAATTACGAATCCATTCTTGTGTTTATTTATTCCAATTTTGTAATCCTCAGGAATCCAAGCCTCTCCTTGAGACTATTGCAGGTTATGTTGTGGTTAAAATGTCCGGCTTGATTTTGTAGGTGTTGGTGGGGCTACAACCTGACTCATTACTTCTGGATCTTGGAGGGACCGCGGCTTGGTGTTATAGTGGTGAGCTTAAAAAGTTTCCCCGTCCCTGAATGTACATAATATCCTCATGTGTTCTTTGCAACGTGCTAAGTCCGCCTTGTTCGACAGTTCACACTTTGGCCACCAGATCGCAGAGCCTCGTTTGTCTGCTTTACGAATTCTCTCATCCTTCATTTCGTAATCACCGGTCGTAGGACGTTAGAACCTATGATTTTCAGGTCGTGCAGAATATCAGAAACTCCACATCAAATGTAATGTTGAAATAACTGGACAGATACGACCAGATTCTAATGCGTTATGTCTTAACACTTCGTGCAAAGAACGTATAACACAAGAATAAGATACAGGGTGTTTTTAAAAAGGCGAATTATTTTTAATTACATGTAGTTACGTAACTATATAGCAAAAATCTCTGTACTTAGTATCTCTGAGTTCAGTGATCGTTGGGAGATTTACAATCACGTAAAAATATTTTCTATATGTATCCACCATCGTTGTCTATGACAACCTATAGACCGACATAGGAAATTTCGTAAAAATACAATTGTAGTTGAAATTTCTTTCAACAGTACTTTGATTGTGTAAGGATTGTTTTTGTAATCTGTGAATGATTCAGGAGCATGAAATAATAAAAGGATGAGTGAGAGATTGAAGTAGTAAGGATTGTGTGATTGGCAGTTGTTGATTTTGTAAAAACTGCGCGGAAATGCGATAGTCTTGAATAGCGAGGGAGTCAAATATTAAAAGACAGATGCTCGGGGTAGAATGAGTACGTTCAGCGATTGTTGAAAAACAGAAATTAAACTTCAAGAAATCACCGTTCAAACACCGACACCTGTTAACTTTTCTTTGGACGGTACTGTACTGCGCTCCAAATCAAGACGTGAACTGGCAACGTAACTGCTGTAGTGGCTGTTCCTTCTACCGTACACAAACCCCGCTAATTATAAAATAAAAAATACACTATAATAGATGAAATTTAAACATTTAAATAAACTCTCCGCACTAGTAATGTACAACAAATTGCTTATACTACATTCTTAAGAAAAACAATCTTACTGCAACTCTCGGTTTTTGTAAATGAAAACATATCGATAGGGGGTGAGAGAAATGGAAGTAAAAGCTTGTAAGGATCCGTGCTACTGTCTTATATCTCGATTGTTGATAGATTTCTGTCCTTTGCCCGCAGTTAAACTTCGTGTTCCTGCTGAACATAATCCGTGTGCTGGTCTCTAAGCTACGACGGAGTCGTATCAGTGAATTAGAACGAGCAAGGTGAGTAAGTATTTACTACTGCGGTGAAGTTATGTTGCTGTTATTCTCTCAAACGAAGCGTTGTGCGCGAGCAGTTACTGAACGGTAAGACAGTGTTGTAACAAGTTACACAGTTTTAGATTCAGCCGTGTAAGGTGAGAGCTGTTTTTTTTTACGTAGGTAGCGTGAGATTTCGTACGGTACAATTTTGTATCGCTGCCCGCGTGATCATTAGTGTTTATTGTACGTAGTATTTGCTGATTCAACAGTGCAACACTAAAGTGCGGGCTGTTTTGTGATGTGAAGTACTGATTTCCACCAAGCCAAACAAGGACGCCATAATAATTTACGTATAGGTTGTTCAAGAAGGTGAGTACAAACTTGTATTCCGAAAGGAAATCATACCTCGCTTTAATGCGCTTCGCAGATATTGCGTTAATATGAGGAAATCTTTTAAGATACAAGAAAATTCGCGAATACATTTTGTAAAAAAGGAAAAGTTTGCGAGTTGTTTGTGGAATTAGGTACGTATTCTTGTGGTGAAATTTGTTGGGAAATCATTTTAATGTACAAGAAGGAGATAAGGGATAATTTTAAATCGATATAACTGTTGGTTAGATAGTTTCTTATGGG
Source organism: Zootermopsis nevadensis (assembly GCF_977971745.1). Lineage (NCBI taxonomy): Eukaryota > Metazoa > Arthropoda > Insecta > Blattodea > Termopsidae > Zootermopsis > Zootermopsis nevadensis. The sequence continues at coordinate 1,970,295 of NW_028259141.1, read as the reverse complement.
AATACCATTCGATAAGGCAGACAGACCAGTGTGAAACATAACCTCGAAGTGAAGTTTTCAAAAGTTTACAAACCTTTTTCTTTTCCCACAAAGAGTGTCGTGTTTAAAACTACGATATGTTCTGTTCTGCATTAATTTATTTCGGGACCGAAATTGCCGTCATTAATTAAAGTTCTTTTTTCGATAGTCTACTCTTTGAAACCACGTTCGTCCTTTAGGGTCAACGATGTTAAGTACTCGGGTAGGAGAAACACTAGCGCCATTATTACGAACTTCGTGATACAGCGTCAAAAACGTGGAACTAGATATTATTCGAAAAGTATTTCGTTAAGAAAAGAAAGTGTAGTCGGTTCGCGAATTTGTTTGGCAATCTCTTAGTTGATCAATTGAGAGTCCTCACTATGCCTGTCGTAAATGATATTTAATTCAGTTGCGTTGTTTGTCATTTGCAATCTTGACAGTCTTATATTCCGAAGAAAATTTTAACCGTATTTTTATTTCGTTCAATAACGTCATAAATTTCTATTAATGAGCAAAAATTTCTCCGAAATTTAGGTTAAATTCCTTACATTTTGTGATTTGTAAAGAAACTCCGTTCAAACCTAACCTAACATTCAAGAAAACATACTTTCGTGACAGGGTTATTAACAAATGGTACACTATTTACGGGAAAAAAACGCTTTTAAAAATGTTATTGACAGTGTTTTCATTTGCAATTTTCTATTTAGGTCTACACGTTCACATTTGTAACTTTCATTATAAAAAAAATAGTGTTTACAGCGATGTCATTTAGTCGTGAATGGCGAGCTTTAGACACGCACCACTGGCGCTGCTATCAAGCGAAGGGCGTACGGCTCTGCGTGTTGGAATAGGTCAGGACAGAGCACTCTAGCGTTGCCACAGATTCGAGGTGGCGGAAAGTAAAGGTGTCGCCGTCTGTGGGAGGAAAAGTAACTGCGCATGACGTCATGACAGATGGAACGAATCGATTTAACACAGCAGCGAATTTTTACGGAAGTGAATGTTCTTATGTAAAGTTGTCATTAATTTTTTCCCGATATAAATAGAAATGAAATGGTGGACAATTCTACGTAAAACTATCAACATTTAAAAAGAATAAATATGGGTGTCTGTTGTCGATTTAATCTTGCGTACGGTGGAAGATTATTAAATGCCATGTGTATGTTTGGTGTGTATTCAATCACGGGGTAAATAAGAAAGAAATATAAAATCAAAAACTTTTATGTATCGGCTTTATTTAAAAAACAAATCTTATCACTAAGTTGTACTTGCAAATTTCCCTCTGTCTTTTGAATTTCACGTAAATCGATTATCGACAGCTGCGCCACAGGCCGTTAACCTACATTCGGACGATCGCAGTGTTTCTATGAGTGTGAATATGGCGCACTACAAGTTTCTTCAGCTGCTCGCTACGTGGCAGCACTTGTCTGCAATAGATTTTGAGTTTTTTATTGCGTACATCACCAGAAGTATTTCCTGTGACAGGTAAACACTTCATAAGGGTGGTATTTTAATATTTTGACACGTGCATATATTCTTTCTCTGGGATCTGCTTTTGATATGATTGTTAAAGACCTTTCAGAGTGTAAAATTTATGCTAAATTCGCAACAATTTCAAAACATTTGAAAATTATAACGAAATCGTACCTTCATATTTTCACAACAAACCTGTTCTTTTCGTATTTGCAAGAATATTATATTTTGTTAACCATATTTAATTATATATATATAAGTTGTAAAATCATCATGCTGTTATTCACCAGGAAAGCCGTGCGTGCGGCGCTGGTGCTGCTACCTCTGTTGGGGATAACGAACCTCGGCAACATGACGGAGGCGCCTCTGGATCGGGCGGTGTGGACATTCGCCCTCTGGTCCTACACGACTCATTTTCTGACCTCATTCCAAGGATTCTTCATTGCTTTACTGTACTGTTTCCTAAACGGAGAGGTGAGACAATAAGACAATTCGGGCTGATTACTGACTAATTGAGGTTTATAAAATAAAATATATAGCTATATAGAAATTATGCCCCGTGTCGGAATACAAATAATATCGTTATGCATTCTTTACAAAGTCCGCCATTTTCCATAGTTCCCATTTTGACTACCAGATCGCGACACCTCAGTGGCCACTTTACGATATTCCTCATCCGTAATCTTGTTCTCACCGTTTGTAGGTCACTGCACATGCGCAAACACGCACGCCCTAGGTGGATCACGTGACAGGAATATTTTTCGTTGTGTTACGTAAAAAGATAACATAACTTTATATTTTGACATGGGTCAGACGTGAAATGCGGGTTGCAGGTGCGGATAGCCGTGTCGAAGAGTCTGTCCGTCTACCTGTCTCTCCGGCAGAGTTCCAAACGGAAGAAATGCGAGATGCGCTGGGCGAGGCTCTGCTGCCAGGGCAGCCAACACTCTCCACCCCGCACAGCAGCCCCAGAGTAAGTAATTTGCGTTGTTAACGTACCCAAACCTACTGGTGTCTTGTAATTTGCCTCAGAGTAGCGAGAGTAGTGACCAAGGAGAACAGTTCTAGGGCAGATCAGTGACAGGTGCCCACGTTATTAAGAACTCGAAATATCTCAGAGGCAGACAAGTGAAGGTTTTAAAACAATCCAGAGCAGTGGCCGATCTTGCCTTTAGCGTTGAGAGGGGTCTGCTCAGTATTGTGGCGGTACTCGGGTCGAGTCTCTGTCAGTACCCCTGTTGCCTTCGTTCGTCTGTTGTTTTCATTTATTGGGTTGTTGGTTCGTTTGTTTATCGTTCCTTCGGTTTTGATTTGTTGGTTTTTTCATTAGTTGGTCACATTGCACGTACTGTCAGTCTTTTGTTTTCTTAGGGCCGATGTTCCAACTTCTTTTGTTGTTATTTGACTGCACATTATGAACTGGAAAGGCAGTGTACTTCATCTGTGTCCAGTGTGTTGAAACACACTTTAAATGAACATTGTATAATACTACAAGATTATTGTAACTAGTTGCAACGGACAAAGAATTGGTATATTTACTGCATAAGTGGCGTGCCGTGCAGGGGAAACAAGTGAATCATTGCTTCCGTAATTTCGTTAATCTTCGTAAGAGTTCGTCCCACCCGAAGTATCTATAGGAAACAATTCTGACTGTGTTGTCCGCGCTCCTTCGGCAAATTTCGTTAATCTTCGTGAGAGTTCGGCTTACCACCCGAAGTATCTATAGGAAGCAATTCTCACTGTGTTGTCCGCGCTCCTTCGGCAGTAGTACAGAAGCGAGCGAACGTGTCATTTCAATGGCGATGTGAAAATTAACTGTTTATGTGTGATTTCAGTTCTTGTTTGGTGTTGTAAGTAACATTAAGTTGTATTTGTGATCGTATTTTGAAGCATGTAGCACGCTCGGAAAAGTTCTTGTAACATTTTAGTTCGAAGAACTTTTCATTTCCAGGACTCGTGTCTGACAAATACTGTCCTCGGCCGACGATAATCTGCAGAATCAACAAAATCACCATTGTAATGATCACTGCCATGATGAAGACAACGATACGGCTTCATCACCGCCAAATGCCACAATGCATTCGACCACGACAGATTCCTTGGTGACAGTCTGCGGCGTGTCAGTTGTAGTGGCCATTGTCAACAGCGAAGGGACACTGAAACCTCAAAAGTCTCGATACTGTGTAGAAGTGGACAAATAATCATAGGTTTTGTCCGGGAAACAACAGATTACATCCGTATGATAGTTTAATACGTGAGATATTTCGTTACAGTGTAAAAGCAGAGACGTTGTAAGAGGAGTGAATATTAGCTTACCCGTGTTCGTCTATCCGTCCTTCTACCTGCATACTACAAGTCGATAACACTTTACCTAATATCCATTTTAATATTATCCTCACAAAAAAAGTCTAGGTACTCTGAATGATATATTCCCTTGTATTTAATGGTTTAGTGTATTAAAATGTGTTACTTTTCGTTCAGTGAATATGTGTACATGTTTTTGGGACACTATTTTAATCGATACGTGTTTTACGTAGCAACTGAAAACGTTACTTGAATCTGTCTGATGTTAATTTTGTCGTAAGTGTAGTGAATTTTTTTTTTATTTATTCAACATTTTAGAAGTATTGTTAGTTGACGTTTATATGATTACTCTGCCAACAGCTTTTGAATATATATTTTGTGGTAATTGTGGAGTGTTATGTGCTTTTAGCATTTTTGAAGAATGTAGAAAAAAAATAACCCATAACATTTCTTGTAACGTTAATGTGGATACTGAAATTTAAAAATGAGTGTAATTCATACTCCATCATATTATTATTATTTTTTTTTAAATTTTCGATTACGCGGTTAATATTCTGTGGATTTTTTCTGCTATTTTTAATTGAAATGTAAATTAAGCACAATATTTATATGATATAACATGTTACTGAGAATGGATCACGCATAGAAATTGTGATAATTTAAACAACTATTTTTTGAAGATGAACAGTGCGTAAAATCTTTGTAAAGTCTTTGTTGAAGAGATAGAAACTCAGCAAATGGCGGCCAAACTCAGCTGTTTTTCGTTTTTCGTACAATTTACCAAACAACAATAGCAACAAACAATTTTCTCGTCTATTTCAAGATACAATGAATAAATCACAATTAATTTTACACAATTTTTTCTGGTTTTCTTACTGACCGGAAATAATATCAATACGAGGTTTAAGATATTTTTCTGTGGAGTATAACCGGAAACCAATTCACGTGATATTTGTGATCTCGTTTTCACACGGAGCTGCAGTTTTGGTCTTGCAATAGCCAGGCCAGGAGAATGTGTGAAATAGTTTAACCAGAATCAACGAAAAAAGCTGACTAACGGCGGAGTCCTGCGCATGCGCAAGGCATCGTCCATTTGTAGGTAACACCATCCCTGCGTACGTAAAGCATTGCTGGAAATGGTAAACAGAGCCTTGTATAGTCGGCGACTGTAATCTTGAGACTTGCGGGGCGAGGAAGTGGGGTGAAGGAGGAAGGAGGAAAGTTAGCGTCTGCAGCGACAGTGTCTGGCAGGGAAAATTTTGATTTTTTTTCTTAAAATTTTTGAAAAATTTTGAATTTTTTTTCTTCAAATTTTTGAACATTTTCGAAAAATCAAAAAATACATGGAACTGTCTAAAAAGCCCACCAAACCAAATTTTTTCCAAATATTTGATTTTTTTTGGAATTTGGAATTTTTAAAAATTTCATTAGTGTTGTGCGCGGTTTAGGCAATTTTCAGAATTTTTTGATTTTTTGCAAATTTTGATTTTTTTTCTTCAAATGTTTGAAAATTTTCGAAAAATCAAAAAATACATGAAACTGTCTAAAAAGCCCACCAAACCAAAATTTTTCCAAATATTTGAAATTTTTTTTGAAATTGGAATTTTTAAAATTTCATTAGTGTTGTGCGCGTTTTAGGCAATTTTCTGCAATTTTTTGATTTTTTGCAAATTTTGAAATATTTAATTTTTTTTTTCAAAACTCCCCACCTGAACTCTGTCTAAGTCAATATCTGCCGTACCGTCTCTAACAGAACACGATGTGTGCCGGAATCGGTCTCTTCTCGATCCGGTCTCTGTATCACCACGTCTCTAGCAAGGAGACTCTCCATAAGCCATGACAATGGCTTAAGCGGGGGCCCAGTAATGCAAAGAACGAGTCCGACTGAGAGCGTGAGGCAGATAACGTCTCAGGCAGCGACGAGACCGAATAAGTCTGAGACCGGTCCTGGTAGGGAAATGTTTGAAATAATTTTTTTTTTAAATTTTCGAAAATTGAAAAATGCATTATTTTGTCTAAAAAGCCCACAAAACCAAAAATTGTCGAAAATTCTGAAAAAATCGAATTTGAAATTGTTAGATTTTTTTATTTTGTGCGCTTTTTGGACATTTTCCCGTATTTTTTATTTTTGAAATTTTTTAAAAAGTTTTAATTTTTTTTCACGTCTATGACGCACCCGGTCTCTGCCGGACTTGGTCTCTACAGGATCCGGTCTCTGCTGTACTCGTGTACTGACTTTCCCGTTCTCTACCGCCTCCGTAGTCCGGGTGTCTGGTGGAAAAACTCATCGTTCAAAAACGTTTCACATTTCTAAAAACGTAGACCTGGATGTTGTTCCTTCCTTCTTCCCCAGGGGAGCATCTTTGTCCACACGCGTGCTCGAGGTTCAGTCATTAGACGCGACGCTCAGAGACCCGGACAAGCCACCGGTAACCTCCGCCGAGGAAGCGGGTCCTGGCTTGGGGCTTCGGCGTCCCACTGGCGGTTTTGTCGTCGCGGTGTGAGCGTCCAGTGGACACCCTTCTCCCCTCTGGACAGTCCCCCACTCCTTTTCCCACTCTAGGGACTTCAGGTTTGATGGGGAGCTGTGGGTTGATCATCGAGGAGATCTTCCACCTGAGACAGCCACCTAGATGGGCTTTGAGCAAGGCTTTTTCCGTGAAATACTCCAGTCAATCCGACCAGCACTCTCTTCCAATCCCTCCTGGCTTCCTTCTATAATGCGCCATGAATTTGCTAAATACGGGGTTCAAAATATTCTCTAGGCTTTGAGAAATGTATTCTAACGAATGAATTTGTAGAGCAAATCCGAAAAGAAAAGAAATTTGATTTTAATGCGAGTCCCATCGTTAATTCTGCACGCGTTAAAACAATTATAAATCTAATTCAAACATTGGACAACATTCGCCTGCCTGCTAATTCACAAGCATCTCGATTGTTAATTACGACGTAATTTTGAGGCATTTGGGGGGGGGGGGGAGTAGTGATGCGTACTGTCCCCTTAACATGTCCTTCCCCTCCGAAAAGAAATATTCATTCTCTAGACTTCGCAGAGACTGAGTGAACTGCTCGTAGGCCGGTAATTAGGCTCATCCCGCAATTATCGAAAACCGCCACAACAGCTTCTGACCGCAACACGTAATTAGCTTTTGTGTTAATTCTCTCTACTGCGATTACAGCGCACCTAGTGGCTGCTGATAGAAGCAACAAAGCTCGCCAGTTTAAACCTTTCGATTATGCACTCATTTCAAACAAATATTACGCGGTTTATATTTCTAGATCAAATTTCTTAAATATTTAATTTATTTAAAATCTGTATTACGAAGACAGTATTTCATTCATGCATTCAGTGGTTTGTCCAAGCTCTCAGACCTACAAGACAGCTCCTCAAAACTGGTTCCATCTTCGTTTATTTAACACTCAAAACCAGTGGCGCCAACGTAACAGAACTTCAGTGTTCAAAGAGTATTTTAAGCCAAAGCACGAGAATGTAAGTTTGTGCGATGCGACTTTCTCACGACAGTGTCGATGTTTGTTTTATGTGCTGTGAAAATTTAGGCAGGTACCAGTGTTTCGGAGGTTCATATTGCTTCCATCTTCAGGGCAGCACATATAATTCTATGTGGCGTGGCTACCCAGAAGACCAAATCGACATGTGAAGGATATGAAGGCAATTCTCTGCGTAGTTTTAAATATACATGAGAGTACACGTTTTTGTGAAAATGTTTCTCAATGTCTTTATCATGTGTGTTGTTACTAGTATTAGTACTGAAAAGTTGGAGAAAAGATTTTATAAAAACTTCCAATAAATACAAGTTTATTTCTTAAATTGTCTTAAAGTCCGTCGCCCTGGAGTTTAAACACTTCATGTATACCAACTTAATAAAAGACATCACTGCACTGTTTCCAAATCTGTCTTCAATCATGTTGCCTCTCTGATGTCAGAGAATTATTTTATATATCGGCGAACTCTCTGGAGCAACTGCCCCCATCTGCTTCGCCTTTATTTCCGTGAATACGAGGGATAATTTTAGGGGAAATTTCTTATTCCTTCGCGTAAAGTCAAGTTACGCCTCAGATAGGTGAACGCTTTTGTAATTAATTTTTAATTTAATATAATTATTCTGTACTAAACACATCGATATCACACTCCTCAATCATTCATGAAATATTTAGTATTGATTCTCTCTTGTGAGGACAAAAATATCTATTTCGATGTTCGTCTCTTCTGTTATGATTTGAAAGGGTTCGATTTTGAAACGGTTTGTAATTATAGGAGGTCTAGATTTCTAGTAAGCACGTTAAATATTAAAATGTGTAACATACAAAGCGAAAATTTAAAAGTAAAACCAGAAATTTTACTTTTCAGAACAAGCAAGAATTAAAAACGCAAATTGCAGAATTTTAAACAAATTCGTAAACAAAATGAAATCATTAATAATTAGGGGACTAATAATGTTTCATTAGTGCGTCACAGACTACGTGTTCCTGGTCTAGACCAGTGATATTTAACCTTTTTTTGTTCGCGTACCCCCAGATATAATTTCTCTTCAACTTTGTACCCCCAAAGTTGTTGGTGTATAATTCAAGTTATACATAGTATATAATCTACATCTAAAATAAATTAAATAAATTACATTACTGATTATTCAGTGTTTATCATAAAATAATATTATTCTTTTTAAATTTCACGTACCCCCTAAGATGTCTTCGCGTACCACAGGTTGAATACCACTGGTCTAGACTACAGCAGGGGTTCTCAACCTTACCGCTAATTATAATTTAACACACAAATATACCACCAACCAAATGTATTCAAGGAACAATTATCATCTTTCGATTTCCTTACATATAGTTCGCGTACCATAGGTTAAGAAACGATGGACTAGAGCAATTCTACAACTAATATGTCACTTGTTTCACTCTTGTGCTCTTCTGAAGGCGTGCAGCAAAGATTCGTTGGAATTTACGACAGAAACACCAAAGTTCAAGTGGACAGAACGAATTTACGTAAAAATTCTGCAACAAAAATGATAAACGATGCGAAGTAACCGATAAGCAACAAGTAGAAACCAGACTGCAGGTGTTCGAGGGACAGCTTGAAGTATTCATCACAGAGTCCGTAAGGAAAGAACGCCTTTGTTTTAACCATCTGGATGTAATCGGTTATCTTCACCCATTCGGCGAAAATTCCCGATTCCACAACATGTAATAATATGTCATTTATTCTATCGAACAAACAGGATCCTTTCGGTAATACCATGACGACTGGACCGCGTTCGACAACTCCATCTTCAATTTCGCAAAGCGATTTGCTGTTGGTCTCCTCCGGCCGATTTATAGAAATCTGGAACTTATAAAGAATATCTGAGAACAGAATTGAAAGATTTTTGTATTTTGTTGCCCAGATAAAACACGTGGTCTGATCCTCACATTCAACTTTCTTCGACATAATTCTTCGTGACTGAACATCGTTCTTGTCTTCGTAGAAGACTCCATCTCTAAAAGATAATCCAAGTTTTATATCAGATCTTGCGAGTTCCTCTACATTCTTCTCATGAGGAATTACACCAGGATCGGTAAGAAAGCTCGTGAGGTAAGTCTGGAACACGGTGTCAATCGCGAGACTGTAGAAGACCCATGACATGAAGAAACACCTCAGTGACCACTTCCGGGGCATCTCGGGTACAGACACAGACAATATCACAGCCCACGTATCGGATAAGACATTGGATCCAGTCGTGTAAACAGAATCTTCCGATAATCTTTCCAGCAACATGATTACAGGAACGGAAATCAAAACTGACATCATCACAGACGCCCAGAGACTCCCGGAAAACATCCTCGAAATGCTCATCCAACGGGGATATATACTTCCACAAGGCACGTACCACGATAACTGACCCCAGTGGTAAGGTCGTGTTGCCTCGATCGGAACGTCATCTCTCACGACAAGGAGACCCACTGCCAAGTCAGCTCTGTTCTGAAGTAACTCCCTCGTAAAACCAGCAAAATCCCCTTTGTCATCAGTTAAATTCCAGAAGTCTTTGACTGGGAGCAGATATTCCTCTGTCATGTTCATTTTTCGTGTTATAATGTTTAACAGTCTGATCTCCCAACCATCCCTGTAAGAAATTTTGAGGACTCCTGGACGGTTTACGTACGTGAAGCAAGGATCGAGTACAGTGAAAATAGTTGGTTGTGTTAATATCCTTAAAGGACATCCGTGTAGATCTAAACCTGTCTTCGGTGGGAAGAGGTCAGCGTCTTTAATAAAGTGACCTCTGACCCACGTGTCCAACAACGCGACCTCATCCACTTCGATACATCGATCTGAATTCTCGTATGGGTACCACGTATAGGCCTTCAAAACTGATTCCATTTCACTTCGTTCCTCGAAACTCGGAACTAACACAACAACATTTATGATTTTGTGATCCCAAAGTTCTTCGAAAATCCTTTGTACCTTCAGCGAAGAATTCTTGAAACTATTCGACAAAGCCACGACAAAGCGACCTCTGGGGTTCCAAGCGCTGCTTCTGGACAGATGAATTATCTGATTGCGGAGAATTATCGGTGTTCTCTCCGGGTTATCTGTGTCGATGGGAGTAATTATTACGTAGTTACGATGAATGTCGTCGTAATTTATCCGATTGCGTTCACACGTGTTCTTACACACGACGAGTATCCAACGGCTTAACTCTGGAAACACAAGATCGAGAACTTCTTCGACGTTTCTCATTTTATTTAATTGTAATTCCTCGGTTTGAAAGGTCACACGACTTTCGTTCTGTCTGTCACATCCAGAGGAAGTAGAAATTCTAGAAGTATTTAAACTCGTAAACGTGACGTCATTGTCAGGCCAGGCGACCACAAGGGTTTGTGTTTGTTCGAAATATCTTTCACTAATCGATCTGAGACATTTTACCAAGTAAAGATTACGTGACGTAGATGGATTAACATTTGACAATAATCCTAATAAATACGCCAGCAATACGAATATGTTGTAATGAAACATCTTAACTGAGAATTTTAGGTTATGTTACGTATTTTTAACAGACGTAAGAACACATTTCTCCGGTCTAAGTACAACTGCTCTGCGCGCTGTTGTTAAACTCAGTAAAGTAACAGGACGGATGACGAAACATTGATTGAAGAAAGTTTGTTTTTTTGTTATAACACTCGATGAAATGTTTATATTAAACGTGTGTATGAGTCCTTGTGCTTATATTGCGAGTTATGGATCAATCGTTTGTAACATAACGATGTGTATAGTAGTGACTGTGGACAGCCGGTGCTGATATATTTAAAATAAACTCTAACGTACCATATTCCACATACGAGGTGCGATCGCAAAGTTTCAGACTGTGTCAATAGAGGGCGAACCGGATGTAGTACGAGCTTCTGCCGCTAGGGGGTGCGGCCTACATTCATAGTGAATCAGTGTGCCAGCCGGCATCATCGAATTAGCATTTGTTTCTTAGTTACGGGCGTTTTGGTAGTGCATTACACCGACCCTCCTGCGATTTCGGAATGGCGTGTGCATCAAATTTTGACAAAGACTCGCCAAAACGGCTACGGAAACCTATGAAATGCTAAAGCAAGCATTTGGGGAGTCCGCAATGGGTCGTGCACAAACTTTTGTGTGGCATTCACGTTTTAAAAATGGCCGAACCTCTGTCGATGATGACAAGGGTTCTGGACGACCATCTTCAAGCACAACGCCCGAAAATGTTACGAAGATTCGGCAGGCCATTCACGAAGATCGACGTCGTACCATCAACGACTTGTGCGACATTGTTGGGATAGGCTATGGGACCTGTCAGCTGATTCTAAAGGAAGAACTCCACATGCGACGCATCATGACAACGCGCCAGCGCACACCGCCCTCAAAGTTCGGCAGTTTTTGGCCTCAAACACCATGGCCGTCATCCCGCACTCTCCTTATTCGCCGTGTGACTTCTTCCTCTTCCCAAAGATGAAAATTCAGCTAAAGGGAAGGAGATTTGAGACGATAGAAGAGATTCAGGCAGAATCGCAGATGGTGCTTGACAGGCTGACAAAGAAAGATTTCCAGGGATGCTTCCAGGCTTGGCAGCGGCGCTGGGATCGTTGTGTTCACTCCCAGGGGAACTACTTCGAGGGTGATGGATGAATTTAATACCTGAGATAAGTGTACGGGTCTTTATAGGCGCAGTCTTGAAACTTTCCGATCACACCTCGTAGAGCCTCATTGCTCAGCTCCTACCGCTAAAACGTTCTTTCGATACAAGACGTCGTTTAATAAAACATAAAGTGACATCCCTCATATCATATGAATTCATTCCTCAAGCCGAGAAGTGGCTCTTTCATTAACTTTGTCCGTGAATCCACTCCGCCTTTCTGATTACAGTTTTCCGTGACCATAAACAATAAACGTTTCCTCGTCTCCAAGCAGGTGGGATTTCTTATTACATCAGGCTAAAGTAGTTCTAATTTACTAGATTAAATTAATTTACAGAAGTCCGGGCCCCTAAGTCAAACACGTGACAGGTACCTATTCTAATAGTCAATATAATTTTTCATATGTTTATAAAATAATACGTAAATTTATAACAGACCAAGATTCAACCAACGGATATTAGAAAAATATAAAATTCACTATCAACCAGTGGACCATCGTAACTCATAAAACACAAATATTGCAATAGCAACCAAACCCCCCTCCAAAAGAACACGCTTTAATAAATATATAAAAGTCCTACCTGTCTAAGATCGATAGTTAATTGTAAAAATTCCACAGTTTTCAAATTACCAATTTAATTACTAATTTTTATAAAACAATTTACTATCACATATAATATCAACAATAACAAACACATCTCGATATTCAAATTCCAAAACACAAAAATCGATCAAGATATTAGAATATATGTGTGAGTTAATTATTAATTAATTTATTATTAATAATTAATTAATGAGTGTTAACTATTTCATATTATATATGTGTGTAGTTATAATTGTTTGTTATTGACGTAAATACGTCTACACGGAAGGGTCATTCGGCAAAAGACAGCGTTACGAAGATGTGTAAGATCCATACCAACAATGGACCAACAATGGTCAGCTTTTATATGAACACCTGCGTCTACAACAATGCAAGAAAAGGATTTCGAATTTCTAATACACGCCTGCAACAATCTTGGCTGAGCTTGCCGTAAGGATCATTTTCTTTATATTATGCATGGTGTGTAATAGCCTGAATGAACCTTATTGCACTCCGTTCGTTTACCTGAGAAACTGATTGTTGCGTCATCTGTTTACTCGCCATTGTTGCGTTAGTATATATCGCCGTCAACAATCCGCCTTCGTCATTGTGGAAAGAGCTCTGCTGTGAATCGGCTGTGGAAAAAGTGCGTCGTGGACAAGATAATTTTGTGCTGTCAAAAACCTCTTAGAATATGGCAAGTATTTATCTTACATAAGAATTATTAAGAAATCGGTGATAATCGATTTTAGTTTCGATGTGATCGATCATTGCCGGTGGACGTCGTGGTCTCTTACGATTGGACAAAGTTTTAGGTTAGGGATTCCTAATTATTATTGTCGTTCGTCACATTCAATGTTTTTGTGAACTCGTGTAAGAGAATTAGGCTCGTCTCTTCCTGACGTAAACACTCGTACGTCTACACGGACGGATCATTCGGCAAATCGGCGTTAGTTACGAAGATTTGTAAGATCCTATGAAGGAATTGTCGTGTGGACAAAGAACGACCTTGGAAAACGGGGATTCAGTTGCGTTGGTAACTTCAATAAGTTGATTGAGGTAATTAAATTTGTCCTTCAGATGAAAAAGTTTACTCCGTTTGGTAAATATCGCGTCGTGGATTACTTCAAGGGATCTGAGTTCGAACACAGAGGCAGTCCACGTGCACAGATCTTGATATGTTTGGGGAACAAATTTAGGAATCAGGCAGATTTGTTATAAACAATTTAAATAAATATAATTTAAATAAAGAGACGTATTTACGTCAGATTCCACTGACAATTATTCATTTCAAATTAGAAATTCGAGCGGCTGAATAGATCTTGTCTGTGATGAACAATCGACATAATAATTTATAGAAGCTTATAGTTACTCAGCTGGTCAAGATCCTGAGTCTTAATGAACAATAACGTCTTTTTAAAAGACTGACAATGGGCCGAGTCTTGAAGCAGCCAAATCTTGACAACGTCGTTTCATAAAACTTTATACCCACTTTAATATTATCCTCTGGTCTAAGTTAATTTTTTTCCAAGTCCACATAAATTCGTGTATACATTTGCCATGTTTGTGCTTACATTCCACTCACGGCAGACATTTTAAGAACAGTGAATATTAATAGAGCCACGTTTTTAATCTTACAGAAAACGTTTACATATATCGAATACAAGAGGCCAGTCTGGATGAAATGGTTGGCTGGTGGGAGTTTTGCAGCTCTGGTGTTTATTGCAGTAATTTTATTGGTCACGGCGCTCAGAAGAAAATTCAAAAAACCATCAAAATCTATGTAAGTATATTTGAATATGGCTCGAAAAGCCATTAAAAATTTATTACGTTTTACGATAAAAAGAATTGTCTTTTTCTATGTCATATTTGCTATTCGTTATTATTCCATAATTGTCGCGAGTCGAATTATTAACGAATTTTGAAAACATTTTCCTGCTTTGTGAATGTGATCTCTGTCTCTGACAAAGTTTTTCTGCTCTCATTTCTTACAGAATATCGCCGCCTTCCACAGAAAAATGTGATAGATCATTTAGCCCGGAATGTACAGATTCCTCGACCGATGAATCCGTCTCGATCTGCAAACCTCTCAGACGGAGTCCAAGATTAATACACCTCACCAGATGCACTGCTTGTACGACCTCATCGCCATCACCATCGTCATCAAAATCATTGTTAACCGAGAAGTCATCAACAACGCTGAAAAATACGAAAATACCTCGTAGACGACAATCAAATTTAAGAAGGGAATTTCATGACACCAAATTCTTGAAAGGAGAGCCAAATGTCAGGGGCCCAGTAAGGGCCAAGGAGGCACCTGCCACGTTGATCTTCGGGAGCCCAAAGAGTTAGAAGGTCTCACCAGCTAAGCGACTGTTGCGGTGAACGCGCTCGCGTATTGGACTGAGGCCCATTTCAAGCCACTACAGCGTCCATCACATCGGGAGTGAGTGAGGCTGAGATATCGCGAGCTCCACTGGCACGTGGTGAAGTTTTAATGTTATCAAATTTCTTCAAAATGAAATTCAATAAAGATCTGTTGTATGGACACATGTGATTTTGATTAATGACCGAGGTAATGGAAGAATGGTTTTATTTTGAGCATTGCCTTTCGTATTTTGGAGGAGTTACATAAGCCCGTATTGGACTTAATTTTGTATCCAAAAATTATTGTTTTAAAAATGTTTGTAAATATATTTGATAGCGAGCGAAAGCCGTTAAGTCTTTTAATTATAGATTAATAACCCCTTTAAAAATATTACATGTTCCAGTCTTTGTCAAGACAGTAGATCGCCCGTTCCGAGAATTGTTTAAATTGAAAATTTTCAAAATTTTCAAAAAATCAAAAGGTGCTGAAACTTGTCCAAAAAGCGCACAAAATCAAAAAAAATTGAAAAATTTAATTTTTTTTTTCAAAATTTTCAAAAAATCAAAAAGTGCTGGAAATTGTCCAAAAAGCGAACAAAACCAAAATTTTTTGAAAAATTTCACTTTAAAATTTTTTCAAAATTTTCAAAAATTTAGTTTTTGTGGGGTTTTCAGACCATTTTAAAGCATTTTTTGTTTTTTGAAAATTTTTGAAAAAAATTTAAATTGTAATTTTTCAAAATGTTTTGATTTTATGCGCTTTTTGGACATTTTCCAGCATTTTTCCTTTTTTTGAAAATTTTGAAATTTTTCAAAATTATACGATCTGATGCCTTGCAGAACCGTTCTGTCCCGGACTGTTTCTGATGTACTGTGATTCTGACGAATGCGGTCTGTGCCTGACTCGGGCTCTTCACGGACCGGTCTATGTATGACACGGGTCTGACGTACTGTCTCTTAGAATCCCAGGTGCGCGCAGACAACACGTGTGGCAGACACGGACCTGCAGAGACCAGTCCTGCAGAGGCCGTTTGGTGCAAACACCGAGGCAGGCAGCAGCTGGGTGAGATTGAGGACGAGTCCGGCAGATACAGAATGTGGCATTCACCGAGACTGGAACGCATCTCTTGAGGAGACTTTTGAAGAAAATTTTCAAAATTTACGAAAAATGAAAAAACGCTGGAAATTGTCATAAAAGCGCACAAATCTAAAAAAATTGAAATTTTTTTGAAGTTAAAATATTTCAATTTTTTTTTGGTTTTGTGTGCTTTTCGGACCATTTCCAGCGTTTTTTGATTTTTCGAAAATTTTGAAGATTTTTTCAAAACTCTCACCAAGAGATGCATGCCAACCTCGGCGAATGCCTCACCCTGTCTCTGCCGGACTCGGCCTCGATCTTTTCCGATTGCTGACTGCCTCGGTTTCTGCACAACCGGCCTATGCAGGACTGGATGTGTGGCCGACCGTGTCCCTTCCCTTCTCGGTATCTGCCTTACGTGTTGCATCCAGCACCTCGGCTTATAGAAGACCGTGTGAGGCACAGACCGCGTTCGTCAGAGACACAGTACATCGGACACACTCCGTTGGCTATCTGTCCTGCATGGCATCAGGTGGGGTGGAATTTGAAAGAAATTTTGAAATTTTTTCAAAATTTTCGAAAAATCAAAAAAACACTGGAAATTGTCCAAAAAGCGCAAAAACCAATTTTTTTTTTAAAAATTCCACTTTCGAATTTTTTTTCAAAATCTTAGAAAACAATTTCAAATATTTCAAAATTTTTATTTATGTGTGCTTTTCAGACAATTTCCAGCACTTTTTGATTTTTCGAAAATTTTGAAATTTTTCAAAATTTATTCCAAAGTTCTCCCCGTCTGATGCCTTGCAGAAACGTTCTCTGTCGGAGAGGTTCAGATATAATGTGTCTGTCGAACGCGGTGTGTGCCTGACACGGTCTCCGACGTGCCGCCTTTAAAAAGCCCGCGTGTGGCACTCACCTCGAAAGGCGATTATTTTTAGGATTTATTCTGCTGATAGGAAAATGGAATAAAACGAATTGGCCTTTCTTAAGGCTCATCTCGCCGAGCTGCCCCAGGCTGTCCTCAGGCAACTCAAGGCATCGATCATCGAGGAGAGAAGAAGACGTGAGGCCGT
Organism: Zootermopsis nevadensis; assembly: GCF_977971745.1. Lineage (NCBI taxonomy): Eukaryota > Metazoa > Arthropoda > Insecta > Blattodea > Termopsidae > Zootermopsis > Zootermopsis nevadensis. The sequence continues at coordinate 1,953,233 of NW_028259141.1, read as the reverse complement.
GACAACCGCCGCGGCCAAAGGGGAGACTCGAGCCACCGCCGGCAAGAGAAAAGCCAACGAGTTGGACTTGTCCAACTCGGGCGGTTCAGTGGAACCCTCCTCTAGGATCCCGGGCCACTGTCCGGTGCCGGTGACAGTTCTCCGACCTGATGACCCGGTGGTTAAACCAACCTCCAGCACCACGGGCGAACAAGTCACTTCCGTTGGCCGGAAACTCAGCTATGCTGAAGTGAGCGCGGCGTACACCGGGGTAGTGGCCGGTCGACCGGGTAAAAGGGTGGATACCTCGGCACCGCTCCCCACTAAAGCTGGGGCCTCGAAAGATGGTAAAGGAGCTAGAGACCAGAAGGCGTCCCGCAGACCTCCCGGGGCTGAAAACGCCGAGCGGGACAGACAAGCCCCCGGCCAAGGGACCCGCTACCTCGACGGAGGAGGCACCCGGGCGCAGGTCTCCCCGGGCTTCCGGTGACCTCTCCGGGCCTCTGACTGGCATGCCCTCGGACACCGATGGTACCCACGCCCAAGTGGATAAACCGGCTCCTGGGGAGCGCCGGAACAAAACCCCGGTGTTCGTCCCCGGGATGAAGAACATTCGCGGCTTCCTGTAGAGGATTCACGCGGGACCGTGGCCCAGATGAAGGGAGACCTCGTGACTCTGGAGCCTGAAACCGCCGACGGATTCCGGGCCACCGTCAGGGACCTGCGATCCCTCGGAGAAGGCGAGGGTGTGCGTTTTCACACATTCTTCCACCCCGAGGATCGGGGCGTGCGCGTTGTTAATCAAAAACTCGTGCGTGCGCATGCCCGAGGCTGACATCCGCTTGGAGCTGGCCGCAGTGCAGGGTTAATGCAACTCCGATCAAGGCGGCGGGTCATGGCCCAGGGCAGGGGCCGTCCCCTCACGCCGCACTTTATAGCGTCGGTCGCACGGGGCCCCGAAGGTGCGAGCTCTGACCGAGGTCTGCGGACTACAGGTCGAGGTGGGGACTGGAAACGGCGTTACGAAGATGTGTAAGATCCACACCAACAATGGACCAACAATGGTCAGCTTTTGTATGAACACCTGCGTCTACAACAATGCAAGAAAACGATTTCGAATTTCTAACACACGCCTGCAACAATCTTGGCTGAGCTTGCCGTAAGGATCATTTTCTTTATATTATGCATGGTGTGTAATAGCCTGAATGAACCTTATTGCACTCCGTTCGTTTACCTGAGAAACTGATTGTTGCGTCATCTGTTTACTCGCCATTGTTGCGTTAGTATATATCGCCGTCAACAATCCGCCTTCGTCATTGTGGAAAGAGCTCTGCTGTGAATCGGCTGTGGAAAAAGTGCGTCGTGGACAAGATAATTTTGTGCTGTCAAAAACCTCTTAGAATATGGCAAGTATTTATCTTACATAAGAATTATTAAGAAATCGGTGATAATCGATTTTAGTTTCGATGTGATCGATCATTGCCGGTGGACGTCGTGGTCTCTTACGATTGGACAAAGTTTTAGGTTAGGGATTCCTAATTATTATTGTCGTTCGTCACATTCAATGTTTTTGTGAACTCGTGTAAGAGAATTAGGCTCGTCTCTTCCTGACGTAAACACTCGTACGTCTACACGGACGGATCATTCGGCAAATCGGCGTTAGTTACGAAGATTTGTAAGATCCTATGAAGGAATTGTCGTGTGGACAAAGAACGACCTTGGAAAACGGGGATTCAGTTGCGTTGGTAACTTCAATAAGTTGATTGAGGTAATTAAATTTGTCCTTCAGATGAAAAAGTTTACTCCGTTTGGTAAATATCGCGTCGTGGATTACTTCAAGGGATCTGAGTTCGAACACAGAGGCAGTCCGCGTGCACAGATCTTGATATGTTTGGGGAACAGATTTAGGAATCAGGCAGATTTGTTATAAACAATTTAAATAAACATAATTTAAATACAAAGACGTATTTACGTCAGATTCCACTGACAATTTTTCATTTCAAATTAGAAATTCGAGCGGCTGAATAGATCTTGTCTGTGATGAACAAACGACATAATAATTTATAGAAGCTTATAGTTACTCAGCTGGTCAAGATCCTGAGTCTTAATGAACAATAACGTCTTTATAAAAGGCCGAGTCTTGAAGCAGCCAAATCTTGACAACGTCGTTTCATAAAACTTTATACCCACTTTAATATTATCCTCTGGTCTAAGTTAATTTTTTCCCAAGTCCACATAAATTCGTGTATACATTTGCCATGTTTGTGCTTACATTCCACTCACGGCAGACATTTTAAGAACAGTGAATATTAATAGAGCCACTTTTTTAATCTTACAGATAACGTTTACATATATCGAAGACCAGAGGCTGGTCTGGATGAGATGGTTGGCTGGTGGGAGTTTTGCAGCTCTGGTGTTTATTGCAGTAATTTTATTGGTCTCTGCGCTCAGAAGGAAATTCAAAAAACCATCAAAATCCATGTAAGTATATTTGAATATGGCGTTAAGCAACGTAGATATTTTAAAAATTTATTACGTTTTACGATAAAAAGAATTGTCTTTTTCTATGTCATATTTGCTATTCGTTATTATTCCATAATTTTCGCGAGTCGAATTATTAACGAATTTTGAAAACATTTTCCTGCTTTGTGAATGTGATCTCTGTCTCTGACAAAGTTTGTCTGTTCTCATTTCTTACAGAATATCGCCGCCTTCCACAGACAAATGTGATAGATCATTTAGCCCGGAATGTACAGATTCCTCGACCGACGAATCCGTCTCGATCTGCAAACCTCTCAGACGGAGTCCAAGATTAATACACCCCACCAGATGCACTGCTTGTACGACCTCATCGCCATCACCATCGTCATCAAAATCATTGCTAACCGAGAAGTCATCAACAACGCTTAAAATTTCGAAAATACCTCGTAGACGACAATCAAATTTAAGAAGGGAATTTCATGACACCAAATTCTTGAAAGGAGAACCAAATGTCAGGGGCCCAGTAAGGGCCAAGAAGGCACCTCCCACGTTGATCTTACGGAGCCCAAAGAGTTAGAAGGTCTGAGCAGCTAAGCGACTGTTGCGGTGAACGCGCTCGCGTATTGGACTGAGGCCCAGTTCAAGCCACTACAGCGTCCAGCACATCGGGAGTGAGTGAGGCTGAGATATCGCGAGCTCCACTGGCACGTGGTGAAGTTTTAATGTTATCAAATTTCTTCAAAATGAAATTCAATAAAGATCTGTTGTATGGACACATGTGATTTTGATTAATGACCGAGGTAATGGAAGAATGGTTTTATTTAAGTATTGCCTTTCATATTTTGGAGGAGTTACATAAGCCCGTATTGCACTTAATTTTGTATCCAAAAATTGTTGTTTTAAAAATGTTTGTAAATATATTTGATAGCGAGCGAAAGCCGTTAAGTCTTTTAATTATAGATTAATAACCCCTTTAAAAATATTACATGTTCCAGTCTTTGTCAAGACAGTAGATCCCCGTTCCAAGAATTGTTTAAATTGAAAATTTTTAAAATTTTCGAAAAACCAAAATATGCTGAAACTTGTCTGAAAATGGCAGAGAATCTAGAGATTCAGATGTACTTTGTCTGTCGAGCGCGGTGTTTGCCTGATACGGTCTGTGACGTGCCGACTCTGAAAAGCCCGCGTGAGGCACTCACCACGTAAAGCAGGCAGTAGCTCGGTGAGATAGACGCCGTGTCCGGCAGGGATAAGATGTGGCGTTCACCGAGACTGGAATGCTTCTCTTGAGAACTTAGAAAAAAATTTCAAAATTTACGAAAAATCAAAAAATGCTGGAAATTGTCTGAAAAGCGCACAAAACCAAAATTTTTTGAATTTTTTTTGAAAATTTTGAAATTGAAATTTTTTAAACTTTTTTGGTTTTGTGCGCTTTTTGGATAATTTATAGCATTTTTTCATTTTTTGAAAATTTTGAAATTTTTATAAATTCCACCACGTGATGCCTTGCAGAACCGTTGTGTCTCGGACTGTTTCTGATGTACTGTGATTCTGACGAATGCGGTCTGTGCCTGACTCGGGCTCTTCACGGACCGGTCTATGTATGACACGGGTCTAACGTGCTGTCTCTTAGAATCCGAGGTGCGCGCAGACAACACGTGTGGCAGACACGGACCTGCAGAGACCAGTCCTGCAGAGGCCGTTTTATGCAAAAATCGAGGCAGATAGCAGCTGGGTGAGATTGAGCACTAGTCCGGCAGATACAGAATGTGGCATTCACCGAGACTGGAACGCATCTCTTGAGGAGACTTTTGAAAAAAAAAATTCAAAATTATCGAAAAACAAAAAACGCTGGAAATTGTCTGAAAAGGGCACAAAACCAAATTTTTTTGATTTTTTTTTGAAAATTTTGAAATTGAAATTTTTCAAATTTTTTTGGTTTTGTGCGCTTTTTGGATATTTTCTATCATTTTTTGATTTTTTGAAAATTTTGAAATTTTTCAAAATTCCACCACGTGATGCCTTGCAGAACCGTTCTGTCCCGGACATTTCTGATGTACTGTGATTCTGACGAATGCGGTCTGTGCCTGACTCGGGCTCTTCACGGACCGGTCTATGTATGACACGGGTCTGACGTGCTGTCTCTTAGAATCCCAGGTGCGCGCAGACAACACGTGTGGTAGACACGGACCTGCAGAGACCAGTCCTGCAGAGGCCGTTTGGTGCAAACACCGAGGCAGGCAGCCGCTGGGTGAGATTGAGGCCGAGTCCGACAGATACAGAATGTGGCATTCACCGAGACTGGAACGCATCTCTTGAGGAGACTTTTGAAAAAAATTTCAAAATTTACGAAAAATCAAAAAACGCTGGAAATTTTCTGAAAAGCGCGCAACTCCAAAAAAAATTTGAAATTTTGAAATTGAAATTTTTCAATTTCTTTTAGTTTTGTGCTTTTTTTTTGGATAATTGCCAGCATTTATTGATTTTTTGAAAATTTTGAAATTTTTGCAAAATTCCACCACCTGATGCCTTGCAGAACCGTTGTGTCCCGGACTGTTTCTGATGTACTGTGATTCTGACGAATGCGGTCTGTGCCTGACTCGGGCTCTTCACGGACCGGTCTATGTATGACACGGGTCTGACGTGCTGTCTCTTAGAATCCGAGGTGCGCGCAGACAACACGTGTGGCAGACACGGACCTGCAGAGACCAGTCCTGCAGAGGCCGTTTGGTGCAAAAATCGAGGCAGATAGCAGCTGGGTGAGATTGAGCACTAGTCCGGCAGATACAGAATGTGGCATTCACCGAGACTGGAACGCATCTCTTGAGGAGACTTTTGAAAAAAAAATTCAAAATTATCGAAAAATCAAAAAACGCTGGAAATTGTTAGAAAAGCGCACAAAACCAAAATGTTTTGAATTTTTTTTGAAAATTTTGAAAAAGAAATTTTTCAATTTTTTTTTGTTTTGTGCGCTTTTTGGATATTTTCTAGCATTTTTTCATTTTTTGAAAATTTTGAAATTTTTCAAAATTCCACCACGTGATGCCTTGCAGAACCGTTCTGTCCCGGACTGTTTCTGAAGTACTGTGATTCTGACGAATGCGGTCTGTGCCCGACTCGGGCCACCACCAACCAACCAAAAAGCTAACTGAGGGCGGAGGTCTGCGCAAGCGCAAGCCTCGTCCCTACCTAGGTGACACCATTCCTGCGCTCAAGGCGCATTGCTGGAAATGGTAAACGGTCTTAATGTAAAAAACGGAAATTTTGCTGACGCTAACAGGGTTACGCCGTGGCTGGAGCCTCGACCATTCAAACTGGGATCTGTTGGTGCTGATGGGAGGTTATCCCGTCAGGCAAGTTGTCCAAAGGAATTTGGTTGGTTGGATCTCTGGGGTTTGAACCCAGAGAGGGAGGGGCCTTTTCGGCTGAAGGCCTCTGCGGCATGGGGGGTAGATCACTTCAGCTGATGGCCTCCATGATCGGGGGGGGGGGGGTGGCGGGCCGTGCCCCTATTAAGTTATACCCTGGCATTCGCCTTACAACTGAGGAAAAGCACCGAAAACCTCAGTCAGGGTAGCCGAGTAGTCTAACCACTCGTTGTGCTGACTTGGCCGTCTTTTGGGGATGGCCTCGGCTGGCCTGCTGAACATCAGTCGCCCTCGGTTGCCCTTATGCGACCTCTGGCAGCCCTCATTCGGCACGAGTGCCTCCCGAGTTGCCGGACTAAGGGGTTCCCCACACCAGCTAACCTCGAGTCAAACCTCTCGGTCAGTGCTCTGATGTGGTCGGCAAAGAAAGGGACCCCCAGATCCTCATGTATTTGCCTGTTACTAACGTACCAGGGCGCGTTAGTAACAATTCGAAGACACTTGGATTGCAGAACTTGCAGCTTCTGGACGTGGCTGCGGGCAGCTGACCTCCAGATCGGGCATGCGTAATCCATTATGGGACGGATGAGCTGCTTAGAGAGCAGCACACCGTTCCTGATGGACAGGCCACTTCTCCTATTGATAAGCGGGCCTAGCACACCTAATCGTTGCGCCGCCTTCTTTCCCACTTGGTTGACGTGCGCCGACCAGGTAAGCCCGGCGTCAAGGATGACCCCCAGATACCGAGCTGTTTTGACCCATTCGATCGGCTGTCCGAGGAACTGCACTGCTCGGGGCTGTTGGATGTGTCTTCTCGCCGAAATGAAGAGAACCGCGGTGCTCTTCGAGACGTTGATAGCAATCCTCCAGGCCCTCAGCCAGAGCTCAAGTCTACTGAGGTAGGTCTCCAGATACCTGACGAGAAGCGTTGGGCTACGGGACGTGACTACTAGAGCCGTGTCGTCCGCGTATTGTGCTAACTCGACGTGGCGGGACGGAGTGGGTATGTCGTTGACATTCAGACTGAAGAGCACAGGGGAGAGAAGTCCGCCCTGCACAACTACAGCCCGCATGGCACGACGCGTGGACGTGGCCGACTGGAAGGACGTCTAGAATGTCCGGTCAGCGAGGTAGGAAGAGATGGTTTTCACCAAGTACGACGGGAAGTTGAGGACGGTCAGTTTGTATAGGAGGCCTTGGACCCAGACTGTGTCGAAGGCTTTGGCCACGTCCAGGAAAACCGCGCCGTTTAGCCGCTTCTCATCAAGGTTTCTGTTGACCCTTTCGACGAGGCGAGCCAGCTGCAACGACGTGCTGTGTCTGGGTCGAAACCCAAACTGCTCGTCGCGCAGCAGCCCGCGTTCGCTGACCTCGTGTAGGACCCTCGTTAGAAGGATCTTCTCGCAGAGCTTGCCGACCGTGTCAAGAAGACTGATGGGTCTATAGGAAGAAGGTAGCGTGGGGTCCTTCCCCGGCCTCAGTGTTTCCATGCCGAGGGGAAGTGCTGCCTGCGGAGGACCGCGTTGAACACTTTCGTGAGAAAGGTTACCGCGCGTCGTGGGAGATGTCTCAGGACCCTGTTCGGTATACCGTTGGGGCCCGGAGCCTTGCCAACCTTGAGTCCCTTGATGGCCTGGGCGACCTCCGAGGGACTGGTTAATTTCGGTTCACTTGCGGGGGCATACTCGTATGCTCGCATCGCCTCGTTAACCATGTCAATTGCAGCCGGGTCCGACGGGTTGTCTACCGGCTGGAATTGGACCTCAAGGCTGTCGGCCAGGGCTTCTGCCTTCTCGGGGTTCGAGAGAGCCAGTCCTCCCGGCACTATCAAGGGGGGCGACGGAGTGGGGACTCGCATCACCCGCTTGGTCATCTTCCAAAGCGACTGGTCCTCGCAGTCCAAAGATTCGAGCGTGTCGCTCCACTGTTCGTTCCGCCACTCGTTGAGACGGTAGGTCACCGACCTCTGGAATCGATTGACCTGGGTCTTAAGAGCGGGGTCCCTCGTGACCTGCCACCGCCTCCTCAGCCGGTTCTTCAGGCGTATTTCATCCCGAATACTAGCGGGCAGAAGCGGCCGCCTGTCAACGCGGGGTCGAAGCTTGGGAGCGGACGCTGCTGTGGCTTCCAGGATAGCACTGGTCAGCTCCTCGACGCACTTGTCGATTGCCTCCTCGTTGTTTACCACGGGGTTCCCCGGGAGTCTGCTTTCGAGGCAAGCCTGGAATGCAGCCCAGTCCATTCTCGCGAAGTCCGGGCGATCAGGCAGGTGTTGAAAGGACGATCGGCACGTGGTGTCGACGAGGACGGGCAGGTGATCTGAGCTGAGTGCGGGGCATACAGTCAGGTGCACCGGTAGGACGAAGTCCTTCATGAGGACAATATCAAGGACGTCGGGTGTGGCGTTGTGTGTGTAGGGAGCCGTGGTTGGGGAATCCGGCCCGTAGATCAAGCAGGAATTTCTGTTGGCGTATTCACGCAGGAGCGAGCCCCTAGCAGAGATCAGCCTAGAATTCCAGTCCGTGTGCTTCGCGTTGAGGTCACCAGCCAAGAGGACCGGGAAACCCCCGCTCAAGCACTCGGTCAGGTCCGACTCAATCCATGGCCGGGTGGGTGCGAGGTATGCCGCCACGAGCTTGACTTTCCTGGATGCCAGCACCAGGTGAATGGCGGTTGCTTCCAGTTGCTGCAGACCCGATACCGGCACAGGGTAATGATCAATGCCCCTGCGGACAAGGATCGCTGTGCCACCCCCTAGCGTCGGGCGGTCCGTACGGTGGCAAACGTAGTTCGCGAACCTCAAGGCCCGACCCGACGTGAGGTGCGTCTCGTTCAGGAGGCAAACATCGACTCCGCAGTCACCGAGGAACTGCTCCAGCTCCAGCTTCCTGTCGCGGACACCGTCGGCGTTCCAGTAAGCCAGCCGCAAGGCCTTGCTACCGTGTCCTCTAGGCCGTGCAGTCATTGTCGGCCATGAAGAGGAGAACGGTTTTGAGGAGGGCTCGCGGACGAGACCCACCGGTTGGGAGGGAATGGATTGCGGCGAGGAGACGGCGTGTCAACTCGACGCAGACCCGTGGTGAGAGGGTCTCCAGGATATCCGAGATGTCCTGGAGCGGCGACTGACCCTTGGGTGGGGTGGGGTCAGTCTTCTTGGAAGCAGGTGCGGGCTTGTTGGGAACAGGTGCAGTGGGATTTGCCACCGGCACCACAGGACGAGCGGGCTTGGCACGGCCGGCCTTAGAGACAGCCTGCCGCTCAGTCCGTGCAATGGCGCCAGATGGCGTTGGGGCGGAGTTCCTCATGGCCGCAGCCTTGACGACGCGGCCACCACGGACCACGTGGTTCCACCCAGGGCCCAAGTTCTCCTGGTCCAGAGAAGGCTTAGCTGGCGCCGATTTGGGCGCTGGCAGGCGCGTGGAGACGCCGTCCTTTCTGCCGCGATCCCCTTTCGCACGCTGTGCAGCGGCCGCCTTGGCTTCCTTCCACTTGCTGCAACCTCTATAGTTCGCAGTGTGGTTGCCCCCGCAGCTGCAGCACTTAAGCTGCTGCTTGGGGGTGGCACACGACCCGGATGGGTGGGCGTCCCCGCAGGCCACGCACCTAGGTGCATAGCCGCAGTTCCGCTGCGTGTGCCCGAAGCGTTGTCACCGCTTGCACTGCATGGGCCCCTTCGGTGCGACGTACGTCTCCACCTTGACCCGCAGAACGCAGATCTCGGTAAGGGAACGCACTTTCGCCACGTCGGGGCCCCGTGCTACCGACACGATGAAGTGCGGCGTAAGGGGACGGTCACCGTCCTGGTCCATGGCCCGGCGCGTCGATCGGAGTTGCAGGACACCCTGCACAGCAATGTGCATGGCGGCCAGCTCCTCGCGTATCTCGGCCTCGGGCATGCGCACGCCCAGGTTTTTAATCACCAGGCGCACGCACCGATCCTCGGGGAGGGAGAATGTGTGAAATCTCACACCTTCGCCCTCACCGAGGGAACGCAGGACCCTGACGGTGGCCCGGAACCCGTCGGCGGTCTCAGGCACAAGAGTCAGGTTTTCTCCCTTCATCTGCGCCACGATCCCGCAGGCCGACTCCGCGTGAATCCTATGCAGGAAACCGCGTACGTCCTTCACCCCAGAGACGTACACCGGGGTTTTGTTACGGCGCTCCCCCGGAGCCGTTTTGTCCACTTGAGCGTGGAAGGAAGAAGCGGCGTCAAATGACATGCCAGTGAGCGGCCCGGACAGGTCCCCGGAAACCCGGGGAGACCTGCGCCCAGGTGCCTCCTCCATCGAGGAAGCGGGTCCCGGCCGGGAGCCGGGACCCTTGGCTGCGGGCTTCACTGCCCCGCTTGGCGGTTTCAGCGCGGCGGGGTGAGCGGGGGGAGGTCCGCGGGACGACTTCACGTCCCTCAGTCCTTTAACCTCTTGCGAGGCCCCGGCTTTAGTGGGGAGCGGTGCCGAGGAATCCACCCCAGCAGTCGCCCCTTTAACCGGTCGCCCGGCCACTACCCCGGTGTACGCCGCGCTGACCTCAGCATAACTGCCGAGTTGCCGGCCACACGAGGTGGCTTGTTAGCCCGTGGATACGTTGGTGGAGGTTGCTGTTGCTGCCGCCGCCGAGCAATCGGGCCGATGAGCTTTTGCCGGTGCCGGCAGAGGAGTGGACCCGGCTCCGGACAGTGGCCCGGGCGCCGGGCGCCTAGATGCGGGTTCCATCGAACCGCCCGAGTTGGACAAGTCCAACTCGTTGGCCTTCCTCTTGCCAGCGTTGGCTCGAGTAGGCCCTCCGACCACGGCTGTTATGCTGCTGCTGCTGCTGCTGTCGCCCGTTGTCTCTGCTTTTCAGCATCGATGGCGTCCAGAAGCTGCTTCCGCAACTGTTGAAGCAGCTCAGGGAGGTGGGCCTTCAGAAAGGCCAGGTCACCTCCGTCCATACCTCGCCGAGCGCTGAGAGTGTTGAACCAGACAATTCTCTCGACCAGTGCCGAAAAGTGAAATCTTACCTGACTCGGGCTCTTCACGGACCGGTCTATGTATGACACGGGTCTGACGTGCTGTCTCTTAGAATCCCAGGTGCGCGCAGACAACACGTGTGGCAGACACGGACCTGCAGAGACCAGTCCTGCAGAGGCCGTTTGGTGGAAACAACGAGGCAGGCAGCATCTGGGTGAGATTGAGGCCGAGTCAGGCAGATACAGAATGTGGCATTCACCGAGACAGGAACGCATGTCTTCAGGAGACTTTTGAAAAAAAAATCAAAATGTACGAAAAATCAAAAAACGCTGGGAATTGTCTAAAAAGCGCACCAACCCAAAAAAATTTGAAAACTTTTTGAAAATTTTGAAATTGAAATTTTTCAATTTTTTTTGGTTTTGTGCGCTTTTTGGATATTTTCTATCATTTTTTGATTTTTTGAAAATTTTGAAATTTTTCAAAATTCCACCACGTGATGCCTTCCAGAACCGTTCTGTCCCGGACTGTTTCTGATGTACTGTGATTCTGACGAATGCGGTCTGTGCCTGACTCGGGCTTTTCACGGACCGGTCTATGTATGACACGGGTCTGACGTGCTGTCTCTTAGAATCCCAGGTGCGCGCAGACAACACGTGTGGCAGACACGGACCTGCAGAGACCAGTCCTGCAGAGGCGTTTGGTGCAAACCCCGAGGCAGAGAGCAGCTGGGTGAAATTGAGGACGAGTCCGGCAGATACAGAATGTGGCATTCACCGAGACTGGAACGCATCTCTTGAGGAGACTTTTGAAAAAAATTTCAAAATTTACGAAAAATCAAAAAACGCTGGAAATTGTCTGAAAAGCGCACAAAACCAAAATTTTTGAAAACTTTTTGAAAATTCTGAAATTAAAATTTTTCATAATTTTTTGGTTTTGTGCGCTTTTTGGATAATTTCTAGCATTTTTTGATTTTTTGAAAATTTTGAAATTTTTCAAAATTCCACCACGTGATGCCTTCCAGAACCGTTCTGTCCAGGACTGTTTCTGATGTACTGTGATTCTGACGAATGCGGTCTGTGCCTGACTCGGGCTCTTCAAGGACCGGTCTATGTATGACACGGGTCTGACGTGCTCTCTCTTAGAATCCCAGGTGCGCGCAGACAACACGTGTGGCACACACGGACCTGCAGAGACCAGTCCTGCAGAGGCCGTTTGGTGCAAACACCGAGGCAGGCAGCAGCTGGGTGAGATTGAGGCCGAGTCCGGCAGATACAGAATGTGGCATTCACCGAGACTGGAACGCATCTCTTGAGGAGACCTTTGAAAAAAAAATTCAAAATTTACGAAAAATCAAAAAACGCTGGAAATTATCTGAAAAGCGCACAAAACCAAAATTTTTTAAAAATTTTATGAAAATTTTGAAATTGAAATTTTTCATAATTTTTTGGTTTTGTGCGCTTTTTGGATAATTTCTAGCATTTTTTGTTTTTTTGAAAATTTTGAAATTTTTCAAAATTCCACCACGTGATGCCTTGCAGAACCGCTCTGTTCCGGAAAGTTTCTGATGTACTGTGATGCTGACGAATGCGGTTTGTGCCTGACTCGTGCTTTTCACGGACCGGTCTTGTATGACACGGGTCTGACGTACTGTCTCTTAGAATCCCAGGTGCGCGCAGACAACACGTGTGGCAGACACGGACCTGCAGAGACCAGTCCTGCAGAGGCCGTTTGGTGGAAACAACGAGGCAGGCAGCATCTGGTTGAGATTGAGGCCGAGTCCGGCAGATACAGAATGTGGCATTCACCGAGACTGGAACGCATATCTTGAGGAGACTTTTGAAAAAAAAATTCAAAAATTACGAAAAATCAAAAAACGCTGTAAATTGTCTAAAAAGCGCACAAAACCAAAATTTTTTGAAAACTTTTTGAAAATTTTGAAATTAAAATTTTTCATAATTTTTTGGTTTTGTGCGCTTTTTGGATAATTTCGAGCATTTTTTGATTTTTGAAATTTTAAAAATTTTCAAAATTCCACCACGTGATGCCTTGCAGAACCGTTCTGTCCCGGACTGTTTCTGATGTACTGTGATTCTGACGAATGCGGTCTGTGCCTGACTCGGGCTCTTCACGGACCGGTCTATGTATGACACGGGTCTGACGTACTGTCTCTTAGAATCCCAGGTGCGCGCAGACAACACGTGTGGCAGACACGGACCTGCAGAGACCAGTCCTGCAGAGGCCGTTTGGTGCAAACACCGAGGCAGACAGCAGCTGGGTGAGATTGAGGACGAGTCCGGCAGATACAGAATGTGGCATTCACCGAGACTGGAACGCATGTCTTGAGGAGACTTTTGAAAAAAAATTTCAAAATTTACGAAAAATCAAAAAACGCTGGAAATTGTTTAAAAAGCGCACAAAACCAAAAAAAATTTAAATTTTTTTGAAAATTTTGAAATTGAAATTTTTCAAAATTTTTTGGTTTTGTGCGCTTTTTGGATAATTTCTAGCATTTTTTGTTTTTTTGAAAATTTTGAAATTTTTCAAAATTCCACCACGTGATGCCTTGCAGAACCGCTCTGTTCCGGAAAGTTTCTGATGTACTGTGATGCTGACGAATGCGGTCTGTGCCTGACTCGTGCTCTTCACGGACCGGTCTATGTATGACACGGGTCTGACGTGGTGTCTCTTAGAATCACAGGTGCGCGCAGACAACACGTGTGGCAGACACGGACCTGCAGAGACCAGTCCTGCAGAGGCGTTTGGTGCAAACCCCGAGGCAGAGAGCAGCTGGGTGAAATTGAGGCCGAGTCCGGCAGATACAGAATGTGGCATTCACCGAGACTGGAACGCATCGCTTGAGCAGACTTTTGAAAACAATTTCAAAATTTACGAAAAATCAAAAAACGCTGGGAATTGTCTGAAAAGCGCACAAAACCAAAATTTTTAAGAAATTTTTGAAAATTTTTTGAAATTGAAAGTTTTCAAAATTTTTTGGTTTTGTGCGCTTTTTGGATAATTTGCAGCATTATTGATTTTTTAAAAATTTTGAAATTTTTCAAAATTCCACCACGTGATGCCTTGCAGAACCGTTCTGTCCCGGACTGTTTCTGCTGTACTGTATTTCTGACGAATGCGGTCTGTGCCTGACTCGGGCTCTTCACGGACCTGTCTATGTATGACACGGGTCTGACGTGCTGTCTCTTAGAATCCCAGGTGCGCGCAGACAACACGTGTGGCAGAGACGGACCTGCAGAGACCAGTCCTGCAGAGGCCGTTTGGTGCAAACACCGAGGCAGGCAGCAGCTGGGTGAGATTGAGGCCGAGTCCGGCAGATACAGAATGTGGCATTCACCGAGACTGGAACGCATCTCTTGAGGAGACCTTTGAAAAAAAAATTCAAAATTTACGAAAAATCAAAAAACGCTGGAAATTATCTGAAAAGCGCACAAAACCAAAATTTTTTAAAAATTTTATGAAAATTTTGAAATTGAAATTTTTCATAATTTTTTGGTTTTGTGCGCTTTTTGGATAATTTCTAGCATTTTTTGTTTTTTTGAAAACTTTGAAATTTTTCAAAATTCCACCACGTGATGCCTTGCAGAACCGCTCTGTTCCGGAAAGTTTCTGATGTACTGTGATGCTGACGAATGCGGTTTGTGCCTGACTCGTGCTCTTCACGGACCGGTCTTGTATGACACGGGTCTGACGTGCTGTCTCTTAGAATCCCAGGTGCGCGCAGACAACACGTGTGGCAGACACGGACCTGCAGAGACCAGTCCTGCAGAGGCCGTTTGGTGGAAACAACGAGGCAGGCAGCATCTGGTTGAGATTGAGGCCGAGTCCGGCAGATACAGAATGTGGCATTCACCGAGACTGGAACGCATATCTTGAGGAGACTTTTGAAAAAAAAATTCAAAAATTACGAAAAATCAAAAAACGCTGTAAATTGTCTAAAAAGCGCACAAAACCAAAATTTTTTGAAAACTTTTTGAAAATTTTGAAATTAAAATTTTTCATAATTTTTTGGTTTTGTGCGCTTTTTGGATAATTTCTAGCATTTTTTGATTTTTTGAAATTTTAAAAATTTTCAAAATTCCACCACGTGATGCCTTGCAGAACCGTTCTGTCCCGGACTGTTTCTGATGTACTGTGATTCTGACGAATGCGGTCTGTGCCTGACTCGGGCTCTTCACGGACCGGTCTATGTATGACACGGGTCTGACGTACTGTCTCTTAGAATCCCAGGTGCGCGCAGACAACACGTGTGGCAGACACGGACCTGCAGAGACCAGTCCTGCAGAGGCCGTTTGGTGCAAACACCGAGGCAGACAGCAGCTGGGTGAGATTGAGGACGAGTCCGGCAGATACAGAATGTGGCATTC
Source organism: Zootermopsis nevadensis (assembly GCF_977971745.1). Lineage (NCBI taxonomy): Eukaryota > Metazoa > Arthropoda > Insecta > Blattodea > Termopsidae > Zootermopsis > Zootermopsis nevadensis. Next base: position 1,938,074 of record NW_028259141.1, on the reverse strand, counting down.
ACCGAGACTGGAACGCATGTCTTGAGGAGACTTTTGAAAAAAAATTTCAAAATTTACGAAAAATCAAAAAACGCTGGAAATTGTTTAAAAAGCGCACAAAACCAAAAAAAATTTAAATTTTTTTGAAAATTTTGAAATTGAAATTTTTCAAAATTTTTTGGTTTTGTGCGCTTTTTGGATAATTTCTAGCATTTTTTGTTTTTTTGAAAATTTTGAAATTTTTCAAAATTCCACCACGTGATGCCTTGCAGAACCGCTCTTTTCCGGAAAGTTTCTGATGTACTGTGATGCTGACGAATGCGGTTTGTGCCTGACTCGTGCTCTTCACGGACCGGTGTATGTATGACACGGGTCTGACGTGCTGTCTCTTAGAATCACAGGTGCGCGCAGACAACACGTGTGGCAGAGACGGACCTGCAGAGACCAGTCCTGCAGAGGCCGTTTGGTGCAAACACCGAGGCAGGCAGCAGCTGGGTGAGATTGAGGCCGAGTCCGACAGATACAGAATGTGGCATTCACCGAGACTGGAACGCATCCCTTGAGGAGACCTTTGAAAAAAAATTCAAAATTTACGAAAAATCAAAAAAACGCTGGAAATTGTCTGAAAAGCGCACAAAACCAAAATTTTTTGAATTTTTTTTTAAATTAAAATTTTTCATAATTTTTTGGTTTTGTGCGCTTTTTGGATAATTTCCAGCATTTTTTGATTTTTTGAAAATTTTGAAATTTTTCAAAATTCCACCACGTGATGTCTTGCAGAACCGTTCTGTCCCGGACTGTTTCTGATGTACTGTGATTCTGACGAATGCTGTCTGTGCCTGACTCGGGCTGTTCACGGACCTGTCTATGTATGACACGGGTCTGACGTTTTGTCTCTTAGAATCCCAGGTGCTCGCAGACAACACGTGTGGCAGACACGGACCTGCAGAGGCCGGTTGGTGCAAACACCGAGGCAGGCAGCAGCTGGGTGAGATTGAGGCCGAGTCCGACAGATACAGAATGTGGCTACTCTCATGACGGAGACAGTATGACCTCTAAAAAGTTGGTTAACATCGACCAGACTACACAGCGCAACCCAGAAAACGGAAATCTTCATATTCATCGCCCTGATGATGGAGGCAGTATGACCTCTGAAGCGTTGGTTAACATCGACCAGACTACACAGCGCAACAACCCAGAAGACAGAAATCTTCATACTCTGATGATGGAGGCACTATAACCTCTGAAACGTTGGTAAACATCGACCAGACTACACAGCGCAACAACCCAGAAGACAGAAATCTTCATACTCATCGCCCTGATGATGGAGGCAGTATGACCTCTGAAGCGTTGGTTAACATCGACCAGACTACACAGCGCAACAACCCAGAAGACAGAAATCTTCATACTCTGATGATGGAGGCACTATAACCTCTGAAACGTTGGTAAACATCGACCAGACTACACAGCGCAACAACCCAGAAGACAGAAATCTTCATACTCTGATGATGGAGGCAGTATGATCTCTGAAACGTTGATAAACATCGACCAGACTACACAGCGCAACAACCCAGAAGACAGAAATCTTCATACTCATCGCCCTGATGATGGAGGCAGTATGACCTCTGAAACGTTGGTAAACATCGACCAGACCACACAGCGCAACAACCCAGAAGACAGAAATCTTCATACTCTGATGACGGAGGCAGTATGACCTCTAAAACGTTGGTAAACATCGACCAGACTACACAGCGCAATAACCCAGACGACAGAAATCTTCATACTCATCGCCCTGATGATGGAGGCGGTATGACCTCTGAAACGTTGGTAAACATCGACCAGACTACACAGCGCAACAACCCAGAAGACAGAAATCTTCATACTCATCGCCCTGATGATGGAGGCGGTATGACCTCTGAAACGTTGGTTAACATCGACCAGACTACACAGCGCAACAACCCAGAAGACAGAAATCTTCATACTCTGATGATGGAGGCACTATGACCTCTGAAACGTTGGTTAACATCGACCAGACTACACAGCGCAAGAACCCAGAAGACAGAAATCTTCATACTCTGATGATGGAGGCACTATGACCTCTGAAACGTTGGTTAACATCGACCAGACTACACAGCGCAAGAACCCAGAAGACAGAAATCTTCATACTCTGATGATGGAGGCACTATGACCTCTGAAACGTTGGTTAACATCGACCAGACTACACAGCGCAAGAACCCAGAAGACAGAAATCTTCATACTCTGATGATGGAGGCACTATGACCTCTGAAACGTTGGTTAACATCGACCAGACTACACAGCGCAAGAACCCAGAAGACAGAAATCTTCATACTCTGATGATGGAGGCACTATGACCTCTGAAACGTTGGTTAACATCGACCAGACTACACAGCGCAACAACCCAGAAGACAGAAATCTTCATACTCTGATGATGGAGGCACTATGACCTCTGAAACGTTGGTTAACATCGACCAGACTACACAGCGCAAGAACCCAGAAGACAGAAATCTTCATACTCTGATGATGGAGGCACTATGACCTCTGAAACGTTGATAAACATCGACCAGACTACACAGCGCAACAACCCAGATGACAGAAATCTTCATACTCATCGCCCTGATGATGGAGGCAGTATGACCTCTGAAGCGTTGGTTAACATCGACCAGACTACACAGCGCAACAACCCAGAAGACAGAAATCTTCATACTCTGATGATGGAGGCACTATAACCTCTGAAACGTTGGTAAACATCGACCAGACAACACAGCGCAACAACCCAGAAGACAGAAATCTTCATACTCTGATGATGGAGGCAGTATGATCTCTGAAACGTTGATAAACATCGACCAGACTACACAGCGCAACAACCCAGAAGACAGAAATCTTCATACTCATCGCCCTGATGATGGAGGCAGTATGACCTCTGAAACGTTGGTAAACATCGACCAGACCACACAGCGCAACAACCCAGAAGACAGAAATCTTCATACTCTGATGACGGAGGCAGTATGACCTCTAAAACGTTGGTAAACATCGACCAGACTACACAGCGCAACAACCCAGAAGACGGAAGTCTTCATACTCTGATGACGGAGGCAGTATGACCTCTGAAACGTTGGTAAACATCGACCAGACTACACAGCGCAACAACCCAGAAGACAGAAATCTTCATACTCATCGCCCTGATGATGGAGGCAGTATGACCTCTGAAACGTTGGTAAACATCGACCAGACCACACAGCGCAACAACCCAGAAGACAGAAATCTTCATACTCTGATGACGGAGGCAGTATGACCTCTAAAACGTTGGTAAACATCGACCAGACTACACAGCGCAACAACCCAGAAGACGGAAGTCTTCATACTCTGATGACGGAGGCAGTATGACCTCTGAAACGTTGGTAAACATCGACCAGACTACACAGCGCAACAACCCAGAAGACAGAAATCTTCATACTCATCGCCCTGATGATGGAGGCAGTATGACCTCTGAAACGTTGGTAAACATCGACCAGACTACACAGCGCAACAACCCAGAAGACAGAAATCTTCATACTCATCGCCCTGATGATGGAGGCAGTATGACCTCTGAAACGTTGGTAAACATCGACCAGACCACACAGCGCAACAACCCAGAAGACAGAAATCTTCATACTCTGATGACGGAGGCAGTATGACCTCTAAAACGTTGGTAAACATCGACCAGACTACACAGCGCAACAACCCAGAAGACGGAAGTCTTCATACTCTGATGACGGAGGCAGTATGACCTCTGAAACGTTGGTAAACATCGACCAGACTACACAGCGCAACAACCCAGAAGACAGAAATCTTCATACTCATCGCCCTGATGATGGAGGCAGTATGACCTCTCAAACGTTGGTTAACATCGACCAGACTACACAGCGCAACAACCCAGAAGACAGAAATCTTCATACTCATCGCCCTGATGATGGAGGCGGTATGACCTCTGAAACGTTGGTAAACATCGACCAGACTACACAGCGCAACAACCCAGAAGACAGAAATCTTCATACTCATCGCCCTGATGATGGAGGCGGTATGACCTCTGAAACGTTGGTTAACATCGACCAGACTACACAGCGCAACAACCCAGAAGACAGAAATCTTCATACTCATCGCCCTGATGACGGAGGCAGTATGACCTCTGAAACGTTGGTAAACATCGACCAGACTACACAGCGCAACAACCCAGAAGACAGAAATCTTCATACTCATCGCCCTGATGATGGAGGCGGTATGACCTCTGAAACGTTGGTAAACATCGACCAGACTACACAGCGCAACAACCCAGAAGACAGAAATCTTCATACTCATCGCCCTGATGATGGAGGCGGTATGACCTCTGAAACGTTGGTTAACATCGACCAGACTACACAGCGCAAGAACCCAGAAGACAGAAATCTTCATACTCTGATGATGGAGGCACTATGACCTCTGAAACGTTGGTTAACATCGACCAGACTACACAGCGCAAGAACCCAGAAGACAGAAATCTTCATACTCTGATGATGGAGGCACTATGACCTCTGAAACGTTGGTTAACATCGACCAGACTACACAGCGCAAGAACCCAGAAGACAGAAATCTTCATACTCTGATGACGGAGGCAGTATGACCTCTAAAACGTTGGTAAACATCGACCAGACTACACAGCGCAACAACCCAGAAGACGGAAGTCTTCATACTCTGATGACGGAGGCAGTATGACCTCTGAAACGTTGGTTAACATCGACCAGACTACACAGCGCAACAACCCAGAAGACAGAAATCTTCATACTCTGATGATGGAGGCACTATGACCTCTGAAACGTTGGTTAACATCGACCAGACTACACAGCGCAACAACCCAGAAGACGGAAGTCTTCATACTCTGATGACGGAGGCAGTATGACCTCTGAAACGTTGGTTAACATCGACCAGACTACACAGCGCAACAACCCAGAAGACAGAAATCTTCATACTCTGATGATGGAGGCACTATGACCTCTGAAACGTTGGTTAACATCGACCAGACTACACAGCGCAACAACCCAGAAGACAGAAATCTTCATACTCATCGCCCTGATGATGGAGGCGGTATGACCTCTGAAACGTTGGTAAACATCGACCAGACTACACAGCGCAACAACCCAGAAGACAGAAATCTTCATACTCATCGCCCTGATGATGGAGGCGGTATGACCTCTGAAACGTTGGTTAACATCGACCAGACTACACAGCGCAAGAACCCAGAAGACAGAAATCTTCATACTCTGATGATGGAGGCACTATGACCTCTGAAACGTTGGTTAACATCGACCAGACTACACAGCGCAATAACCCAGAAGACAGAAATCTTTGTTCCCTCCTTCTCTGCTTTTTTGCCAAGATGGGATCGTGTTCGATGAAAGGATTTATGAGAATCTTTCGCTGGGTTCGCGGGGTTTAATTAAAGATCGCCTCAGCTGTGGCTTTAGTTATTTATTTTCAGGTGATTGCTGATTTAAATTCTCCGCGCGATATTGGTCAAAGTTAATTTAATACACCGATGAGTCCGTGATACCGTTTCAACTTGCAACTACTGACAACTGCCGACTCCTCTCAAAAGAAGTCTGCGTCTCAAATATATTACTTTCTCCCACTCATTCCGAAATCTGAGATTTTGTAACATCATTGGTTCGACCTCCCGCTTAGTTTTGTGATTGGTGGAATATTTTAAATTCAAGTCAAAATATCTTTTCTCTGATTGGTCGGTTCGATACCCGAGGTCAACTCTGACAGTTTACATCGCGTGGTGACCCTAGGTCACTTAAGCCTACTCTTGCATAAACCCAATTATTAGGGGTCCGACCTCCCAGGGGTGAAATACTACAATGGTCAGTTGAAAGAAGTTTCGAACTTCTTGGATGTGGATTTTTCGAAAGAACAGCTGACAGGTCCATGTTCCGCTGACCCTTCGCGACATGTTCGGGAGTGAATGCATTGAAAACGGAAACATTGCTTCATCCTTGATGGGTGGTCGTAGTCCGAGCTCGACCTCGTGGCTAGACGATTACATATGGTTCTTCCTCAGGCACATGACACAATTATTCGGTATGTTGGAGCATCTCAGCCAAATTTAATTTTGAAATCTTTTTAATATGACACGTAGATCAGAAATCGATACAAAATTCACAGTCTGTTGCCTTTTTAATGACGTTTTTGTAAACGATGTTCATGAAGCAAGAACAATTAATCATGACGGTTTCGTAACTAGAAACATGACGTCACAAGTGGATTCATTTAATACAGGACGCAAGGCGAAACTGCTGTGTGTTGATGAATGGTAATATTTTAGATAAAATTAAAAGTCTTTAAAATAATTAATTTCAAAAAGACTTCTTGAGCAGAAAACAACGAGGAAAAATTAATTTTTCATTCTTTGCTGCAAATAATATTTCTCTTTATTTTATTTTTGTAACTCTTACATCAATTAAAATTTGTACATTATTTTCGTAAGGAAAGTAATTAAAATGAATGTGTTCGTCGCGGTTGTAATCAACCGCAAACTACTGATTTTCCTGTTCCAGTCCAGGTTCGTAGTTCGATTACCTATCGGGTCAACCTTGAGATGAAGAGATAACCAGGCTTTGGCATATTAATCCTGTTTATACAAACGAAGGACGCGTGATGAAATTATATTTGGAACGCCTTATTTAATCCAAATGTAATTGATTTTATGAATTTAGGGCATTGTTTAATATATTTAAATTGGAAGAGAGTAGCGACAATCCTCGAGACCTCCCGTGACACTCACAAAGCTTTCGTACTCGTAAAAGTTGTTTACGAGGCGAAAACTTTAAGCCTTTCCAGATATTGAATGACGTTTGCTCTAGAACAGACGCCTCGTGGTTTTTCGGAGCGTTTCCGACGTCATGGGGGTGATTTCGGGTGTCGAATCGGATCGCCGCATTCAATTCAAAATTTAAGGACAGTCTTCAAGTCGTACATAAACAGCCGATTCATTGCAATGCCTGAATATCAACATAATTGTGTCTTTGCATCAGTGCGTCTCATTTCGTGAATAAATTTAGTGATTTTTAACAACTGTGTCGTGAAGAATTGCACCAGCTCAGCGACGTCGCTGCCCTCCCGCGAGCGCCGCTCCAATTAAGACCTCTCCGTATTTATCCCTGAGGGTCGGAGATCCTCGCCCACCGACTGAATCTATGTCAAGGTATCCTGAGAAAACCTTTAACACCTTCCGCGCACCGAAGTAACAAACGTTGTAACCCCACCAGCGCCGGCCTAGCTACTGGGTTCGAACCCGTGACTACATCAGAAGAAGGACGAGTGTGTGTGTGTGGAAGGACGGTTACATTTCCCCTTCAACATTTCTTTATGTTTCTCCACCATTAATTTCTCTCTGTGCTTGTAGGCGTAATCGCTTGCATTCGGTAGGTTCTCGATGACACAAGTCGACATCCCGGATCTACAAACGTTCATGTCTGCCGCCTTGTCCCTGCAATTTGAAATATTAAAAGTAGAAACACCATCCATCAGTATTATCTACACCCAAGACAATTTTTACCACATTTCACTGACACAATTACAGAAAATATATATATATATATATATACTTTTACTTTTGGGGTTCTAAAATATCAGAGATTTCGATGTAGAATAAGAATAAAATAATTATCTTTGTGAGTCGTAAAATGTTTTGTCCTATAAATATCATGTCTTATGGGCTGGCTCTGTCTTTGGGTTGAATGGGGAAACTGCTTATAATTTGTTTCCAGAAAACCTTAACAAAAATTCCCCCAATCGGAATTCAATGCACGGTTGCCACACCATATTTCAGAACAGTTCACACGTGATCTTTGCTTTACTCATGCGCATATATCACCGGCCAACGCGCTATTATGACGTAATACATTTTATTACATGAAAGTGGAGGGAGAGGTTATGACTATTTTAAAATACTGTCAAATGACTTGTGTTCTGTGCTAACTACGTTTGGTACATTTCATTAAGCCATTAACTTCGGTCAGAATAATAAATTTAATCATAAATTTTATTTGGAGAGATAAGCGTGTCTTGTTTGAGACACGCGCCCATGACAATATTTCCCTCTTTTAGCAATATATTTTCAAAAAAAAAAAAAAAAAAAAAAATTCTCCCACCAAAAATAGTTCCGGAGAGGTTCTGCTAGACGTAAGACAGACAAAAATCAAAATTAAATGAATTTCTGTGTGATTTCTGACTCTTGCACAGACAAGTATGAAGAAATTTGTCTTCTGGGATGTTTTTGGAGCTCCTTACTCAATCCGTCAACAGATTTCAGGAGACTGCGTGGTCAAACACGCCAAGAGACAGCCATTTTAAAATAAACTTCCATCAGAAATGGGAACATAAGACCATAGGCGTCGTTAAACCTGAAACTGGCCTAAAACTTTGACGAAAGCGGAAGATTATGGCGATGCTATTTGCTGAACGCCAGAAACTTCCTGCCCGAGAGAGTGCCACTGATCAAGGAAACTTAGTCAAAGAGATTCTTATAAATTATATTTCCTAGTCATTCGCTCTCTGATTTAACCAATCAGCTTGACCGTAACATCGCCCTGCCTTCTTTCATTCTACCCCCTCCACTCGCCTATTTTTTGCTTGTTGTATTCAAGGCCCTGAGTAAGCAGTAAGAACCTCCGAAACGTCGGTCACTTTCTTAGACACTACAAGGCGCAGCACCCACAAGATCGCGGATACCTTGACCGGAAATGATTCACTTCCTAGTGCTTTTCGAAAGTAACAGTCTGTGATTATACAGCCCTGAACAATCATAAAAAGAAACAAACCATCGATTTTCCTTGTCATTGAAAGATGCGACACGGTGGAAGAAATACTTCGGGTCATAATAATCACAGATGACGAAGATCTTATCGTCGATGACTTCTGCGTTTAATTCAAATTCATACAAGTTCATGGCAGGGATCTCGGTCCACGCGCCTTCCTTAGGGTCATACTTCTCGGTACTGAGCTTGTAAGATGTCCCGTTATGTCCTCCTGCACACACACGCACAATAACAGGTCACAGGATATAAAGAAAAGCTGCGAAAAGGAACTTATTCTAACCCCATTAAGCGGGACCCTTCTTCATATTTATTACTCTTAAGATAATATAATTGCGTCATATTGTGAATTAAATATCAAATTATTTGGTTTTTCCGTCTAATCACAATTATATTTAAAATTTACAAATAAGGTAATTAAAATATCATTTTATGTTCCAGATCGAATAATCGATTTACATTTTGGAACATTTTTACAACATGTTTCGGTTTCATCGAACCATCTTCAGGTGTAAAATTATATTAATAAGCTTAAAACTTAATTACAATTTCTGTTGTGTAGTTTTTTTGTAAATGTTCATATCCAGATTATTTTCATATATTGGAGCGAATGTATTGTTTACAGGCCGATGTAGAACATCAGATGCATTCACTTCAAACAATACATTCGCTCCAATATATGAAAATAATCTGGATATGAACATTTACAAAAAAACTACACAACAGAAATTGTAATTAAGTTTTAAGCTTATTAATATAATTTTACACCTGAAGATGGTTCGATGAAACCGAAACATGTTGTAAAAATGTTCCAAAATGTAAATCGATTATTCGATCTGGAACATAAAATGATATTTTAATTATCTTATTTTTAAATACAATTGTGATTAGACGGAAAAACCAAATAATTTAATATTTATTAATGTCACCTGGTCACGAACTATTTGAACTTTATAGAGTCACAAGATTCATTACCTTATTCACAAAAGTCTGTAGTTGACCTAATTTCACATATTCTAAATCCTTAAAAACATTTTAATATTATCCTTCCTTTTACGCCAATGTATCACAAGTGGTATCTTATCTTCAACATTACCAATTATAACTTTCTAGAAGTATTTCCTGTAACTTCGATGCTTCACAATCCGACCGTCTTACAAACGGATTTACGCTCTTAAAATTTGTAATTCCGTAAACGGAACGAATGAATTAAATACAACAAAGAAAACTCATTCCCTCTTGCATTGTCATTATTAGTACCAGGAACAGCCACAATTTTATTTTCGTACTTGTAACATCAGGAAATTGCGCCTGACATCTGTTGTCTACTTCATGAACCTGAGTGCGAAAATGGAGTTCAACAACAACACAAGATGGCGTTCAACGAACAAGTGACGAATATCAAAGCCTGCGAAGGGACTGCTTTAAACCGTCGGCTTTTGGAGGATAAAAACTAATATTCTCTTGCTACAAGAACAAAATATTTAACTGTAAAACTGGGGCATACGTTACTTGAGATACCACAAGAGATTGTGCGATGTTAGTTAGTTAGTTACGTGTTCTTTTTCGAGAATATAATCGATACCACGAATCGAGGTTAAAATTACCGACAAAGTAACTCTGTATTGACAGGAGAAAAATTCTGTTCATAAAATCTCAGTCACTCAAAGAAAACTTGGAAAACATTTCATAACAGCAAATTCTGTAAGAAGGATAGAGGAGCATCACTCAGAATGTCCAGAGTTCTCACCCAGGGCGTACAGGGAGCCGTGGAACTCGACACAAGATAAAGAGTCATGTCGAGAGAGCATCGGTGCAACGAACGTCCATCTGTTGGTGTCCGGGTCATAAACTTCCACCGAGTTTAGAGAATTCTGACCATCTCTTCCACCAGCGACGTATATTTTGCCTGCAAAAACAAATTAGCTATAATTAAACTGGTCAATGCAGAGCACAGACATGGGACAATCCCTACTTAAATTTGTAAATCTATTAAGTCCGCCCTTCGTGTCACAGAAACTGGACGGACACGGCCGTCTCTGTTCATCTGTTTCTTTGTTTCGAAAGCAGACAATCGGCGTGTCAGAGGAAATTAGTTTAATTGATAAAATTTAACATAAACAACATAAAATGCTTAAATTAATGCATAATGGAATTGATGGTAAGTTATTAATACATCTTCTGTGAAACGAATTTTATTAAATTTGGTGTCAGGGATGTACGGTACGAGCTGCCAAAATTTGCTCTACATTTATAATATTATGTGCTATTTACGTGAGATTATTAACTGTCTCAAAAAATATTACTTCTGTATTATTTGAGAGTCAGTTTGATGGTTGTTTGCTTTCACTCCTAGTTTAAACTACAAAGCAGAAGACGATGGACTGGGACAGCTTACGAGAGCAGAAGAAACCATCACGCAACTCAAGACTTCAAGCCATTGCAATCTGTGAAATAACGAAGTACGTAGCACGGATAAAAGAATGTGGACAGTGGAGTGAGGGAAACTAAGATCAAGAGCGAAGAGAAATTCCCTGATGATGATGGCATAATGTTCGTCCGAAACGTCGGCAGAAGCCAAACGACAGCCATCTTCGTACTCGCCGCCGTCAGAACCTCAAATATTGAGATTCCTTCAACCGTTCTCGCGTTCTTACACCCGGACAGACAGACACTAACTCACAAATTTCTGTTTCACAGCATTTACGTACCATTCAGCACAGCCGAACTTGCATTTTCTCGCCCTATCTTCATCGGAGCGATCCACGACCACTGGTTCGCCTTGCAGTCGTATCTTTCCGCCGTTCTGTGAGTCTCATAATTACCTTCACCGCCCATGGCGTACACTGAACCTCGCAGAACAGCCACACTTAAACAGCATCTGTAACGAAAAAAAAGTATACTCTCTGCTACGCTCATTTACTGCTGATTCAGAGATGCATTTCCTCTCGCAGAACGCAATTGCTCGCTCGTCATTGTTAAATCAACAATTAAATTGAATTAACACGCAAATCGCATTCTTAAAACCAACTTTGTCGCAAAAGTCCTCCGACCTATTCATACTTTGCAAAGTGCTCCTGTATGTGAGTGGTTCAATTGTACATCCCCTGCCCGCATTTATATCTTGACTAAGACAGTGACTATCACCTTTTTAGGAAGAACTTTGTTCCAAGGACTTCCTCAGTTACCGATCTGCAACTTACCTTCGGACATGCATAGGCGATATCTCGCGGCATTTCTTCGTAACAGCGTTGAAGCAGAAACATGAGTTAGAGACTTCATCGCCGTCGTGACCACCGATGACGTAAATGTCGAAACCGACCACTGCCGTGCGATGGTTCATTCGAGGACCGATCGAGTCGACCCCTTCCACCTGCAGGAACGACAGGTCATGGTTTTATATCTCTTTGGGTCATTCGGTCTACTGATGTCAAGTCCTTACATTAGAGTCCAAGCAACCAAACACCGGAGCAGAGGTGCAACCCCCAACAGTGGACCGAAATTGCTACACCGTGGAGGGAGGCACTCGACACAGACCACGAGAAATTAACTTTGAGCGAAGGTGGAATTATGAGAGGCGGAGGAAACAGGAAAACCCGAAGAGAATCTCAAACATTCTCGTATAGTTCGACAGACAAATGTAGAATTTCTTATCAACAGCTGACATTTCAGGTTCGTAAGATGGCAAAGACAGATGTTGGTGTTTTGGGTTTTATCGACGCAGAGATGAAGGCAGTACGTCCCCCACCCCACCCCAAAGACTTCTAATCCACGAGGCGTGACCTCGCAGATGGCCGACATCGACACTCATTTATTACGTTGAAATCCACTGACGATCAACGATGTCTAAAATCAGCAGACAGGTCGCCATGACAGTTGAAGTAGGACGCTTATTGTAAACGGTATTTAAGGAAAACTTCAGATCCGTCGTCGATTCCTATTAGAACTTGCGTTTTACACGAGACTCAGAATTTGAGTAATTTATTTATTCTTTTTAATTCATGTCTTTGGAGTTTTTCTTAAAAAAAGTGTTCACTGCAATGGAAATTAACAAACACGAAATAAAGAGGCTAAGATGTCCTTGTAATTAAGTTTAGCAACAAAGAGGAAAAGTAGTTTTTCTCGGAGGCGTCATTTAACAAGCCGCGGTAAGAGTAGAAATGCTTGCAACTCACCACAGTCCACCGGTCTGCTCGTACGTCGTACGCTTCGATCACATCTGAAAGCCTTCCGTCGCGATACCCGCCAATAGCAAAAAGAATGTCCTGTGGGATTCGCGGGTAGGCAATCCTTGGTGTCACGAATTCCTTGTCTTCCTTCGTCAACCTTTCCACGTCGTCCAGGAATTTGAGCGTCTCCAAGATCACGGGTCTGCACGCCTCGTTTTCAGTTACGTAAGGGTGCTTTGACACCTGTCGAACAGTTCAATGTGGATCTTATGAACTTTTAGGAAGGGATGGAATGTTCCATTGCAGAGGAGACAAGAAATTCACACATAATTTGGTTGGGAACTCACCGAAATAGATTATGGTATATAAAGGAAAATGTGTTTTTTCGTTTATATAACGACACATTTAAAAAATGCACAGGTTGTGGAGTGAAGCGAAATCAAGATTAAATCGATCTTAGAGAAAAATATTGAAATGTGTTTCAACCGAAAGTTAAATACTTCAGTAAGGGTTGTGTTTTGAGTTATATTCAGAAATTGCAATCTATTTCTCGACTCTCCTGTGCGAGATGCACATTGTTTTTGATTCGATAACTTTAATCAATAGTCGAAATTACGTAAGAAAATTATGACAATTAGTTGTTTCGAGTGTCATTGAGGCAACCTTCTGCATGTTGATGGTTGGGTGGAAGGTACGTCACCACAACAGCGTTGGATCATCGGTTCGATGTCTATTAACAGCCATTGCATGTTTCGAACTTAATTGGTCTTCATCAGGTGGTTCTCTTTAAGTGTTCGAAACTAGTAGATACGAATGATAAGTTGTATGGACATTTGACGCTGATAATATTTTCATGAATCCGTGCGATGTTCTCACGTTTTCGTAAGAGGTTAGTGGCTGAATTCACAGGGCATTTGACTTAGAGTAAAATATTAGAATGTTAGAGCTGTCAATGAGTTTGAAGCCCCTCGGGTAATTTCCTCTTGCTGAACTTTTCGGATATCTCTTGTCCCTACGTGATCAATCAGCTACAGATTATCATGCTAAGTGTTCATCGTCTGAGATGCGTGAAATTGTTATAGCAGATGAGATACTCTTCTTATGGCGTAGGATCTTTGGTTATGTAGATCGCTGCGTCAGAAGACGTGATTTATAAGTCGGAGGATTTTCGTATTAAAGCTGAGTGGACGTTTGAATGTAGTTGACGGCTGAATGCTGTAGTTGAACTGAAACGCGTAATGGATCTTCAATAAACGCTGAGACTGTAATCAAAGATTGTAGCTCAGACGGACAGTCAAACTTACAGACGATGAATGAAAGACGATTATTAACTCCAAACACATTTCTGCACAAATGGACGAATCGGATATTTGTTTTGCACATACACACACATACGAGCGTGTTACCAGTGGCATTCCACAGGTAGTTACTGTAACCATGGCAACTAAGTTAATCTGGGAAAATTTTGCGCGGAATAAGGCATTCAAATCACTGTGTAGTTTTACACGTTGTTATTGCAAGATTTTAAACAAAATTGTAATGTGTCAACAGATTCCGTTAAAGCTCATCAATATTAAATCTAATGGACATCCTTTCAGACGTTCTCCAGCTGGATCTGCAGACAGACAGACAGACGGGCTTACACGTGACGAAGAAAAAGGCTCCCGATTTGCATTAATTGGTTATGAACACGTGTGAATATGGAATTGAAAATGCGGGTTTTACTTCCAATAAACATCCACGTCTTCAGGGGCATACTGACCTCTTCCTTGAAATACTTTGCGTCAAGTCGTCCAAGTCTGACGCCCTTCAAAAGGCCCGCGATGTGACCTTTCCTGTTGTCCGGGTCGTGGTTGATCCACAGGAGAATGTACTCCCACACAAATGTCTCGTCCTTCACGTTCAGTCCATCGGCCTCGATTATCGCCTGCAGCTCCTCTACAGGCAGTTCTAGCAGTTCTTCGCTCTTCAGAGACACTTCCACGAATTGGCGTAGAACGAAGCGACGAGCACGAGTCTCGAGGTCGGCGATGAAGTGAGACCTGCGACAGCGAGGTTAAGAGCCGACTCAGAATCGATCTCCTTCGGACTCTGACACATTGAAATACTACAGCAACAACTGGATTCTGAAGTGTTACCACACCACAGTATTTCGCCTTCAGTTTTGACCTTAACCGTTTGAAGCCCGAATGAGCGAGACTGAGGGCAGACACGAGGAGAGACAACGATGATGGGTGCTCCGTTTAAGCGTGGGAAAACAGAAAGTTTTCGGCTATGAAGGTTCCCAGGCAATGCCCGCTCGTCCTCGTGATAAGATTATAGGTTGAAACAAGGGCATGGCGTACGCAAGTGAAGAAGGCAGTGAGATGAGGAGTGTAGAATTTTGAATTCTGGCATTAACCTGCACTCTACTGGCGGCCGAGAAGATTAAAACAATCCCAGACGCCGGGATGTGGATCGGTCATAGGATAAGAATAGCGGTTAAGCCAAAAATATATTTAATAAAAATTATATAAACACTGAAAAATAGAGAACAGAGAGACACAATTCGGTCAAGCCTCCCAGGGCTCAGTCTCCGGTTGGGTATACGACTCGACACGTCAAACCAGACCCCCAAAACAGACCTGCCTTCAGCCTTTCTCTTCGAGTCATTCACTCCCGACGGACACACACAAACTGTCCTGCCTTGCTGACCCATCAGGGCCTCGAAGCCAGCGACTCCAAAGAAAGTCGAGAGGGGAGATAGGCCACTTCGAGCCATGAGACATGGCCTTAACCTTGGCGAAACGACGTTGTGTTAACTGTGTGTGTGTTAATCCAGTGAAACCTCGTGTAACCGGACTAAATGGGGGGAACCACGGGTCGGATGAGCGGGGGAAAGGGGAACGTGGTCATGGAATTGAACAAATAAGTAGAGACTCAATACAGATTTTAGTAGCCAGCGAATGAGGCGGGCGTGTCGAACGCACAAGCCGACGGCAAAAGTCACTCGTGAGCGCTGTTCGAGGGAGTCCCTGTACTAAAAGAGTGAATTTATTAGTCATTCTGTCCATCGCATGAACTGGAGGTTCTGGTGTGATTCTGCCGATGTCAGTTGATTTGCTTGCTATGATGTCCTGAACAAGAAGGAGTAAGGGTTCAGCTTCTACGGGACCCAGCGGGTTGGTCTTTGTCTTTGCCCGATAATAACCAATTCTCTAAATGTCCAGAAGTGTTCATAATAATCATCAAAATCTGGTTGTGAGGTTAGATCAATGAACTGTACCGCGTGGACATCGCTTTAAACACTCCCGCCGGTTGAAACCTATCGCTTAATGTGGGAATCGGGTAATCGAGGCTCGGTTAACAGAGGTTTTGCTGTACGCAGATAGATGTGGGGCTGAATGTTGATTTTGAAATTGGAAGGATTGTGTGAGTAGCAAGGATTTCGAGAGGAAGACAGATTTGATTATGACCCTGCAATAGATCGCGATTAACGTTCCTTATGGTGAAATTATTCATCTGCTAATCTTAATGACGATCAAAACATAAGCAGTTAAATCAGAAAACTTAAATTACAGGGACGTTAATAATTACCAACCAAACATTATAATTTGCCCATTCCTCAGTCAGAGGCTTTAATCTCCGACCCGGCACTCGGCTGCTGTCTTGAGTAAAGGTTATTCGCTCCAGCGACGAAAGCTAGCGTCACAGCAAATGACTTATGAACATCAATTACCTTGCGAACTGCAAGACGCCGATACAGTTGTCGGCGTCCATCGCGTCCAAGAGGAATTCGCAGCAGAGTTCAGTAACTTCCGGTATACAAAAGTACTCAGCCGTCTCGAGCAGCTGACGCGCGTTGTCGGAGCTGATGTCTACCTCGCCAAAATAAATATAATCCAGTATCCGGGTCATCACGTCCGAGCTGACTCCGTGGAGGAGAACATCAGTTTCCTCACTGGTGTGCAGAGATGTCGTGAAGAGGGACCTGGATAAACGGCGAGCAGAAAATTACAAGTCATCCACACAAACTTTCAGTTTTTATTACTCACGTAGCCAAATAAAAGTATCCTTACGTCAATGTGGTGGATGAATTTTTGTTACCTGAAGACTTCAAGAACTCCCAGAATGGGTACTAATGGGACCAGATTAACTGCGAGAGGTTCAAGAGCGGGCGAAGACTTAAAAGAATTTAACCTAAAAATCGGAAATCAAGCAGCAAACATTTGTACTATAGAATGGCCACCTCGTTTCTTACATATCCTTGACTCCTTCAAGAGATGTCTGAGGTTATAACTACTACTACAGAAATTTTAAAGCCAACGCAAATATTTCAACATTCATCGCAGGCTGTACATTCCACTGATTGATCAGTTTGTAATATGAAATCTATTTGCTCTGTCAAAACATTTTCCCGACAATAAACAACTTAAAAGAAAAGCCGATGATTCTATGCAACACACAGCAGCTTTCAATGTTCCGGGCATTACCAACTTTCTTCTGGACTGAGTCGGTCGTCTTTATGTATTAAAACCAAGACGTTTTGGAAATGGATTGATTCTATTTCTCCCTCCAGATCGATTGACTGTCAACTTGGTACAACAGCACTTAAAAATTTGTACAAAAACCACGTACGTCTTCTAGGATGTTGTCTTATAGAAATTATCGGAGGTTTCAGAGGTGCTTACTGCCTCCATCATCAGGGAAAGAAGGCAGTAATTAAGTCTGAAATGCCACTCAGTTTCTACGGCGCCGTGAGATATCATGACAACGAACAAATAACAAAAGACATTCAGCTGTATAAAAATACAGGTTTCTGCAACAAATGGGATAAACTGGGATACTGGGATCGACCCGTTCTTCAAGTGCCTAATCACTGCGGGCCCCAACTTTAAAATTGGCTTTGACCTAGACATTTGTTAAGACTCCTTGGACGAGGGATCTGCCCGTCGCAAGGCCTCTACCTGTACACAGGACAGCACAGCAAACATCCATGGCTTGAGTGGGATTCGAACCCACGGTCCCAGCGACCAAGCGGCACAAGACCCACGCCTCAGACCGCGCGACCACTGCGGACCCAAGGGGATGAATCATTTCACATACGAACTGACGTTTATCATGTCCTTAATTCACGTGTTAATGAACCACGTCAGTTAATAAACAAACCTGAAATATTCGCTACGCATCGACAGAATCACTCTGTGGACTGGGAAGACGCCGCCGTCCTCCGACCTCAGCACAGCGTCACACAAGCGGTTTTTCTCTCTCAGCTCATTCAGAGGGACAAATGTTCCGGTGCATTTGCACCTGCCGCCGACTTGAAAACAGCTGCGATGTTGGTTTGACTCCATCTCCTGAAAAACAGTCGATCGCTGTTACAGGTTTTTCTTCATACTGAGAGTGACTGAGTAGAAACACGATACTGAGAAGAATATCTGGTCCTGCGAGACAGTTACTGATAAGGGAATGGCGAAAATTGCATAATATGGAGCTTTATACATCTCTTCACTAATAAAAATAAATAAAATAGGCTGTCAGATCAGGGGTGATGAGATGGGCTGGGCATGTAGAACGCATGTCAGAGACAAGAAGAGCAGCTTTTTAATCGGAAGACCTGAAACGAAAAGGTCACTGAAGAGTCCTATGCGTTCCTGGGATAATATTAAAATGGATCTTAGAGGGTGGGGAATGAAGGTGTGGATTGTCTTCATCTGTTTGTGGATGTGGCTTAGAGGTGGGGTTTTGTAAACACGGACATGAAACTTAAAGTTTCATAAAAGGCGAGACATTTGATAACCTGGGCTACTGTTAGATTCTCAAGCTGTTCGTTTCTTTGTTTATAGAAATGCCTGTTGAGATTCAATACAAAATGACAAAGCTTTAAATGTGACTAATCTAACTAACTAACCAGATGGCTTACGGAACCCGAAGGTTCATCACCAAATTAACCAAAGCCCTCCACCGGACCCTGTCCTGGGCCAACAAAATCCAGTCTCCTTCAACTCCTATCTCCCATAGATCCCGCCTGACATTATCCTTCCATCTACGTCTAGGTCTCCCCAGCAGTCTCTTCCCCTCAGGCTTCCCGATAAATACCTGGAGCACACCTCTTGTCCCATCCATGCGCGCTACATGTCCCGCCCATCTCATTCTTCTTGGCTTAATCACCCTGAAGATGTGATTGATATAGGGAATATTAAGTCATGCCGCGAGTTTGTCATTACTCGCATAAAGTTAAATCTTCTTATATGTAAACTACGTAGACATTACTTATAAAATATCAAGTAATCCATAAAGTCTTAGATGCTTCTTCTCTGGTGAATCTATTTTAAAAAATTACGAAAAAAAATATGCCATAGAAATTGCGTGACCTTTGATGCAGAACGAGACAGTTAAGAAATAAATTTTGGAAAAATAATGCTACGCCTTTTCATAAGCATAAAATTTTCGAGTTCTTCTCTCTGTAGAACTAAAAGTGCTTACATGATTAAGGAATTTCCTGCCTAATTTACACATTTATATACACTACAAGCACAAAATGTAATTTATATTTATCAAATGAACGAGAGAATTACAGTTGGGAACAGTCACAAAAGCTCTAATTTGTTCTAACGCATGCGCAGATCAGGCCTACATCACGCTACTCACACACTGCAATGCGCAAGACATTCTGTGAAAAGTCGACTGGTACTCGGCTCGTTAAAGAATAGTCCACTTCCTTTACTGAACCAGAAGGTTCATCACCATGTTCACAAAAGCCCGCCACCGGGGTCTATCCTGAGCCAGTTGCATCCAGTTCGCTCCATCTCCCTAAGATCCATCTTAATGTTATCCTCCCACTGACGCCGAGGTCTCCTCCCTTCAGGCCTCCCCTACCCACCTGACCCTAACAGCGTTGGATGTGTAGCTCGTCATGCAATTTCCTCTATTATCTGTCCCACTCCCGTTTTGGGTCCAAACATCTTCCTCAACTCTCTGTTCTCAGAGACGCTCAGTCTATGTTCCTCTCTCAAAGAGAAAGACCACGTTTTGCACCCATAAATTCTTTGCACTCAATAACAGAAAACATTCCCCGGATTTAATCTGATGAAGTAGGGAGATCATAAGAGGGAGATTCATCGATAATTAGGCTTGTGAAACCGAAATAAAAATTCTTCTCATTTCCCTAAAACGTTTTAAAATGTCGATGTATCAAGAGACGTAAAGTTTTAGAATTATTGTTCAGAATATAAACCCCACTTCGTAGCATCCACATATTTTTATTAAGATTCTGGGATACGAAACACGTTTTATACCTTTAAAAAGTTAATTGCCTACCGGAATATTCTTTTATTATAAATGTTGCCGTGAACAAACAAAAGTCAATCTAATGTCACTTGAAATTGTGTTAAAAAAGTTTAATTCTCTTACACGAGTTCACAAATGCAGACGAAAACATTGAATGTGACGAACGACAATGATAATTAGGAATCCCTAACCTCAAACTTTGTCCAATCGTAAGAGACCACGACGTCCACCGGCAATGATCGATCTAATCGAAACTAAAATCGAGTATTACCGATTTCTTAATAATTCTTATGTAAGATAAATACTTGCCATATTCTAAGAGGTTTTTGACAGCACAAAATTATCTTCTCTACGACGCACTTTTTCTACAACCGATTCACAGCAGAGCTCTTTCCACAATGACGAAAGCGGATTGTTGACGGTGATATATACTAACGCAACAATGGCGAGTAAACAGATGACGCAACAATCAGTTTCTCAGGCAAACGAACGGAGTGCAATAAGGTTCATTCAGGATATTATACTGCATGCATAATGAATGAATAATGACCCTTACGGCAAGCTCAGCCAAGATTGTTGCAGGCGTGGGTTAGAAATTCGAAATCCTTTTCTTGCATTGTTGTAGACGCAGGTGTTCATACAAAAGCTGACCATTGTTGGTCCATATTTACAGACTGAGTGTTTGACGAAACGTCCCTCCCTCTCTGGGCTCAAACACCAGAGATCGAAGCAACCAAATTCTTTAGACAACCTCGCACACGTAAAAATGCTCATATTCACAATATTATAAGTAATCAGAAGCGTTAACTGGTTACCGTAGTAAACCGACGTTTCGGGATCAAATTCAATAAAATATTCTCGGGCAATCAGCCCCGTTAATTTTTTACCGTAGTACACCGACGTTTCGGGATCAAATTCAATAAAATATTCTCGGGCAATCAGCCGCGTTAATTTTTACCGTAGTACACCGACGTTTCGGGAACATATTCCGTAGTACACCGACGTTTCGGGATCAAATTCAATAAAATATTCTCGGGCAATCAGCCCCGTTAATTTTTTACCGTAGTACACCGACGTTTCGGGATCAAATTCAATAAAATATTCTCGGGCAATCAGCCGCGTTAATTTTTACCGTAGTACACCGACGTTTCGGGAACATATTCCGTAGTACACCGACGTTTCGGGATCAAATTCAATAAAATATTCTCGGGCAATCAGCCGCGTTAATTTTTTACCGTAGTACACCGACGTTTCGGGATCAAATTCAATAAAATATTCTCGGGCAATCTGCCGCGTTAATTTTTTACCGTAGTGCACCGACGTTTCGGGAACATATTCCGTAGTACACCGACGTTTCGGGATCAAATTCTATAAAATATTCTCGGGCAATCAGCCGCGTTAATTTTTTACCGTAGTACACCGACGTTTCGGGATCAAATTCAATAAAATATTCTCGGGCAATCAGCCGCGTTAATTTTTTACCGTAGTACACCGACGTTTCGGGAACATATTCCACAGTAAACCGACGTTTCGGGATCAAATTCAATAAAATATTCTCGGGCAATCAGCCGCGTTAATTTTTTACCGTAGTACACCGACGTTTCGGGAACATATTCCGTAGTAAACCGACGTTTCGGGATCAAATTCAATAAAATATTCTCGGGCAATCAGCTTCGTTAATTTTTTACCGTAGTATACCGACGTTTCGGGAACATATTCCGTAGGAAAATAATATGAATTATACTATCATAGTCCATGCAAAGAATTTTGGGAACTATGAATATAAATTTTTATGCAAATGGGAAAACAAAATCAGCAAGACGGAAGTGTTAGTTGAGGGTACGAGAGAAGAATGATTGATGCTCATGGAACTATTAAATGGTGTTCAACTGCATCTGAGCACATGAAATTCAGTATGGCAGTAAGTCATGGCAGAACGCTTTGAGTGCCGATACTTATTTGTATGCTACGAGTGGTACAAGCTGCTTTTAAAGTATTTCCTCATCGCTCTGACTTATCAGATTAATTGAAGCGATATTTCTCTCTCTCATCTGAAAGACATATTTTGTGTTTTTGGAAAACAAGTTTGTCACTTGCCAATAGTAAACATGGCAGACAAATTGTCACAATTGCCAAGACATTCCAGTTTTCTGTTAAAACCTAAGATTTGTCTCTTTTGTGTTCCGCGAAGCAAACCTCGTCCTGAACCAGCTCAGTCCAGTTCACATCATAAACGAAATTATAAATTCCCTTAACAATGTTGTATGTACATAATTACTTTTACAGTTACAACCAATTTTATTACACTTTTTCTATGATCTGAAGTAACAAATTGAAGAAAATATGGGCATTTGTTAACACAGAGATTGCGTATTAGAAACTGTTAATAGGATTCTGCAGTTGGCTAAATTCAAAATGTCAACGTCAGCATGAGAACTCACAAAATTGCTGCATCTTCCAGCCCGAGCAGGCTACAATGCAAGCAAGAGGACCTGCCCCAGAGTATCCCTCAGGACTACTGCCCAGGACAGCAAATAGTACACACCCCTCCTATTAGGAAGTCTCATTCACTAACCGCCATTATTACTGTGAATATAATGGAAACAATAACTTATATCGCATAGAAATAAGCACAGAGATTCGTGTTTTCATAACAATAAACAAATGTATCTGCGCTTTCAGATACGTAACATATGGTATTCTTTAAAATATATGCAGAAATTCTTTCCTCATACAATTCTCTTAGTTTATACATTGTATATTTCATTTTGTTATTACATAACCTCATTCTTGCAAAGTTTCCATTTTTGTAGGTTTCCCTATTTCTCATACTCCATAACTGTCCATAATTCCAGCTAACTTCCTTCAAATGCCTTCCGTCCTTGCTTTAAACAACATTACATATTTTACATACATAATTATGGTACATCACTTCATTACACATCCAAGGAGTTAACATCCAGAATTGTGTTTTCGTAACAAGAAACAAATGTATTTGCGCTTTCAGATACGTAACATATTGTATTCTTTAAAACATATGCAGAAATATTCCTTTATAGTGATAAGCAAATGAGTCCGCATTATTAAGAAATATAATGAAAATCCGATCCCAGGATCTTCAATGTTGATGGACAGACAGACGAACACAAACAAAAGAGCTAAGGGGGGTATTTTTTTTAAAATTTCAGATGTAGACGTGCCTATGATTAATGACTCTCGTATGTATGCTGCAAGCTTAATTACGTTTCTTATCAAAAGTAGTTATTGCAAATTTTGTTGTGTACTTTAATACAAGCGGTGAATATCGCACTAATTTAACTTTTACATTTCTACATACTCATGGAATGGAATAATTACCATGCTGTGCCCTGTCCCCTCATTGCTTTAGGGGCCAAGTACTGCGGTGTACTGCAGATGGAGTATGTTAGTTCATCCTGATGACAAAACAACATTTTACGTGTTACAGGACCTGAGAAAGAGATGCCACTCACTAGCTGTGGTACTGAAGCAGAACACTGAGGATTGCTAGCACTCAAGATTGCCACTGGAAGCAGGTTAATGTATATTCCAGTCTCCGTGGTCTTAGTGATTATGTCCTTGAAAGCATCCATGAAGCTGAACAATGCATTGGTGACACTTTGCTCTTGCCAGGCCACTGTTCTGTGAACAAGAACGCAGTCTGCCATCACAAAAAGATCGATACAGCTGGAAAAAAACATTTGTGATGGTCTCAGTTTAGAGATAACAAAATCTGTGCATTTTATCATTGTCTTCAGCCATTTTTAATAATTTCTTGAAAAATAAAAAAGATCTCCGATAATCTTGATACAAGTATGTAACAGCAATGATGACTTGGCTGAGTTTATGAATTTTATAGTCAGATATAGGCTGTTCATAATTGTAAAGGTTTGTACACAAATAAAAGTTGAAACTGTAACATCTTCAACTTTCCTGCATTTAGTGAACTCGTGTTGAATTGAAATCATCTTGCTTCAGTAACAGTCACTGCTAGATGGCTCAGAAATCAGGCCTGTTTTTTTATAAGCAGAGAAATGGTAATTGCACTTACCACCTACCACATCACTTTAAGGGAAAATTTAATTTTCTTGCTTTATGAACATTGTTTACAATAGCTAAACACTGAATCATAGTAATTCATCATGAAGACAGCACAGAGAATTTTGTAATAATTTCTGCTCTACGTTCGATTATTTCACAAAGTTTTGCAAAAAACACGTTTGGCAGAATTTCTCTGTATGTCAGGTGAATAGATAAACGTATTTGTACTTTCACATGTTATCATTTGTATTAAGAATAACGAACACAAACTTACACTTACCAAGCAATCTGTTAACTTCAAAACTTAGACTAGACATGCGTACAATCAGATTTTCCTTCACCACAAACATATTACGGCAACGTAGGCGGCCATAACAGCTCCAGACTGTTTGTATTTCCTCACCAGAGATGTCAGTGCGAACAGAGCGCGCTTAATTCAAATCGTTTGAAAGATAATTAAGGTTGGCGGCATTGCCTCAGGCGGCGTAATTCTCCCCACTTTCTCTAATGTACTCGAAATCTTCTACGGGGAAACGACGAGGCCCTATAATAGGCATCATAATTACAGGCATGTCCAAATGTACGTTTCAACCACAATGTATATTACAATCAAGGCTTTCTCCTTGGCGACCTGCCGAGTTCCTGACCGTAGGACTCAATGGTAATGTGTTTAAATGTTTCCATATATATATAGGCTAATGTGTAAACACTGTTTAATTATATTATAGAAATTTACAAGCCTTTTCTGTTGAGAGATTTTTTTCTAAATCCAAATTGTTCCTCTACAAAGATGTTTGAGTTTAATAAATTATTTACTGTCTTGCATATAAGTTTCTCAAAATTTTTAGAAAATGTTGTCAGCAGTGAAATAGGTCTGTAGTTTGAGATGCAGGATTTTTCATCCTTTTTATATAGTGGTTTTACTTTTGAATATTTAAGTCTTTCAGGAAACATTCCTACAGCCATTGAATGATTACAGAGATAACTTAATGGAATATTTATATAATCTACACAAGATTTAAGTACTTTAGATGAAATTCCATCATAGCCACATGAATTTTTTGACTTGAGAAAAGTTATTATACTTTTAATTTTATTTGGTGTGTGGGGTAGAAATAAGATTATTATTCGGAAATGAATTAGGAATTGCATTAGCCAACGAACTTCATTGCATCTTCGTTTTTTGGGGTTATGGTATCACTGCTGTTCATTCTTTCTACAATCGTTAAACCAACCTCCAGCAACACGGGCGAACAAGTCACTTCCGGTGGCCGGCAACTCAGCTACGCTGAGGTCAGCGCGGCGTACACCGGGGTAGTGGCCGGGCGAACGGTTAAAGGGTTGGATTCCTCGGAACCGCTCCCCAATAAAGCTGGGGCCTCGAAGGAGGTTAAAGGAGCGAGAGACGTGAAGTCGTCCCGCAGACCTCTCCCCGCTCATCCCGCTGCGCTGAAACCGCCGAGCGTGACAGACAAGCTCCTAGTCGGGACCCGCTCCCTCGACGCGTTCGTCAGACACGGTACATCTGAATCTCTGTGACAGAGACCTGTTCTGCAAGGCATCTGATGGGGAGAACTTTGGAAGAAATTTGGAAAAAAATTGAAAATTTTCGAAAAATCGAAAAATGCTTGAAATTGTCTAAAAAGCGCACAATTTTTTTTTTTGGAAAATTCCAAATTTAAATTTTTTTGAAATATTTAAAAAAGGTAGGGTTTCTGCGCTTTTCAGACAAATTCCAACATTTTTTTTCATTTTCGAAAATTTTCAACTTACTTTCCAAACTCTCCCCAAGAGATGCATGCCAGCATCGGTGAATGCCTCACTCTGTCTTTTCCGGACACGGCCTCTATCTCACACGGTTGCTGACAGCCTCGGTGACTGCAACAACCGGCCTCTGCGAGACTCGGTGTGTGACTGACCGTGTCTCTTCCCATCTCGGTCTCTCCATTAAGTGGTGACGGCGGCACGCGAGGTTTTCGGAGACGGCACGTCAGCTTCCGTGTCAGGCGCACACACCGTGTTTGACAGACAGTACATCAGAATCTCTCTGACAGAGACCGGTTCTGCAAGGTATCAGATGGGGAGAACTTTGAAGAAATTTTGAAAAAAAATTGAAAATTTTCGAAAAATCAAAATATGTTAGAAATTACCCAAAAAGCGCACAAAACAATTTTTTTTTTAAAAAAATCCACTTTCCAAATTTTTATAATATTTCACAAAATTTCGGTTTTGTGCGCTTTTCAGGCATTTTGGACAATTTCCGGCATTTTTTTATTTTTCGAAACTTTTGAATATTTTCAACTTTTTTTCAAAACTCTCCCCAAGAGACGCATGCCAGCTTCGGTGAATGCCTCGACCTCTCTATCAGACTCGGCCTCTATCTCACACGGTTGCTAAATGCCTCGGTGTCGGCAACAACCGACCTCTGCAAAAACTCGGTTTCTGCCTTGCTTGTTGTCTGCCGCACCAGAGCTGTTTAGAGGCGGCACGTCAGAGCCGCGTCATACTGAGACCAGTCAGTGCAGACACGAAGTCATGCACAGACCGCATTCGTCAGAGAGACAGTACATCAGGAACAGTCCAACACAGACCGGTTCTTCAAGGCATCACGTGAGGGAATTTTTAAAATTATCAAAATATTAAAAAAATCAAAAATGCTGCAAATTGTCCAAAAAGCGCACAAATGTTTTTGCAAAATTTCACATTCAAAAATTTTTCAAAAATTTTCGATGTTGTGCGCTTTTCAGACAATTTCCAGCGTTTTTTGATTTTTCGTAAATTTTGAAAATTTTCTTCAAAAGACTCCTCAAGAGATGCGTTCCAGTCTCGGTGAATGCCACATTCTGTATCTGCCGGACAAGGCCTCAATCTCACCCAGCTGCTGTCTGCCTCGGTGTTTGCACCAAACGGCCTCTGCCGGACTGGTCTCTGCAGGTCCGTGTCTGCCACACGTGTTGTCTGCGCGCACCTGTGATTCTAAGAGACAGCACGTCAGACCCGTGTCATACATAGACCGGTCCGTGAAGAGCACGAGTCAGGCACAGACCGCATTCGTCAGAATCACAGTACATCAGAAACAGTCCGGGACAGAACGGTTCTGCAAGGCATCACGTGGTGGAATTTTGAAAAATTTCAAAATTTTCAAAAATCAAAAAATGCTGGAAATTGTCTAAAAAGCTTAAAAAACAACAAAATTTTCAATTTAAACAATTCTCGGAACGGGCGATCTACTGTCTTGACAAAGACTGGAACATGTAATATTTTTAAGGGAGTTATAATCTGTAATTAAAAGACTTAACGGCTTTCGCTCGCTATCAAATACATTTACAAACATTTTTAAAACAACAATTTTTGGATACAAAATTAAGTCCAATACGGGCTTATGTAACTCCTCCAAAATACGAAAGGCAATGCTTAAAATAAAACCATTCTTCCATTACCTCGGTCACTAATCAAAATCACATGTGTCCATACAACAGATCTTTATTGAATTTCATTTTGAAGAAATTTGATAACATTAAAAATTCACCAAGTGCCAGTGGAGCTCGCGATATCTCAGCCTCACTCACTCCCGATGTGCTGGACGCTGTAGTGGCTTGAACTGGGCCTCAGTACAATACGCGAGCGCGTTCACCACAACAGTCGCTTAGCTGGTGAGACCTTCTAACTCTTTGGGCTCCCGAAGATCAACGTGGCAGGTGCCTCCTTGGCCCTTACTGGGCCCCTGACATTTGGTTCTCCTTTCAAGAATTTGGTGTCATGAAATTCCCTTCTTAAATTTGATTGTCGTCTACGAGGTATTTTCGAAATTTTAAGCGTTGATGATGACTTCTCGGTTAACAATGATTTTGATGACGATGGTGATGGCGATGAGGTCGTACAAGCAGTGCATCTGGTGGGGTGTATTAATCTTGGACTCCGTCTGAGAGGTTTGCAGATCGAGACGGATTCATCGGTCGAGGAATCTGTACATTCCGGGCTAAATGATCTATCACATTTTTCTGTGGAAGGCGGCGATATTCTGTAAGAAATGAGAGCAGAAAAACTTTGTCAGAGACAGAGATCACATTCACAAAGCAGGAAAATGTTTTCAAAATTCGTTAATAATTCGACCTGCGAAAATTATGGAATTATAACGAATAGCAAATATGACATAGAAAAAGACAATTCTTTTTATCATAAAACGTAATAAATTTTTAATGGCTTTTTGAGCCATATTCAAATATACTTACATAGATTTTGATGGTTTTTTGAATTTTCTTCTGAGCGCCGTGACCAATAAAATTACTGCAATAAACACCAGAGCTGCAAAACTCCCACCAGCCAACCATTTCATCCAGACTGGCCTCTTGTATTCGATATATGTAAACGTTTTCTGTAAGATTAAAAAAGTGGCTCTATTAATGTTCACTGTTCTTAAAATGTCTGCCGTGAGTGGAATGTAAGCACAAACATATCAAATGTATACACGAATTTATATGGACTTAGAAAAAAATTAACTTAGACCAGAGGATAATATTAAAGTGGGTATAAAGTTTTATGAAACGGCGTTGTCAAGATTTGGCTGCTTCAAGACTCGGCCTTTTATAAAGACGTTATTGTGCATTAAGACTCAGGATCTTGACCAGCTGAGTAACTATAAGCTTCTATAAATTATTATGTGTTTTGTTTATCACAGACAAGATCTATTCAGCCGCTCGAATTTCTAATTTGAAATGAAAAATTGTCAGTGGAATCTGACGTAAATACATCTCTTTATTTAAATTATATTTATTTAAATTGTTTATAACAAATCTGCCTGATTCCTAAGTTTGTTCCCCAAACATATCAAGATGTGTGCACGTGGACTGCCTCTGTGTTCGAACTCAAATCCCTTGAAGTAATCCACGACGCGATATTTACCAAACGGAGTAAACTTTTTCATCTGAAGGACAAATTTAATTACCTCAATCAACTTATTGAAGTAACCAACGCAACTGAATCCCCGTTTTCCAAGGTCGTTCTTTGTCCACACGACAATTCCTTCATAGGATCTTACAAATCTTCGTAACTAACGCCGATTTGCCGAAAGATCCGTCCGTGTAGACGTACGAGTGTTTACGTCAGGAAGAGACGAGCCTAATTCTCTTACACGAGTTCACGAAAACATTGAATGTGACCAACGACAATGATAATTAGGAATCCCTAACCTCAAACTTTGTCCAATCGTAAGAGACCACGACGTCCACCGGCAATGATCGATCTAATCGAAACTAAAATCGAGTATCGCCGATTTCTTAATAATTCTTATGTAAGATAAATACTTGCCATATTCTAAGAGGTTTTTGACAGCACAAAATTATCTTCTCCACGACGCACTTTTTCCACAGCTGATTCACAGCAGAGCTCTTTCCACAATGACGAAAGCGGATTGTTGACGGCGATAATGTAATACAACAATGCCGAGTAAACAGATGACGCAACAATCAGTTTCTCAGTCAAACGAACGGAGTGCAATAAGGTTCATTCAGGCTATTATAATGCATGTATAATAAATGAAAAATGACCCTTACGGTAAGCTCAGCCAAGATTGTTGCAGGCGTGTGTTAGAAATTCGAAATCCTTTTCTTGCATTGTTGTAGTCGCAGGTGTTCATATAACAGGTGACCATTGTCGGTCCATTGTTGGTGTGGATCTTACAAATCTTCGTAACGCCGTTTGCAGTCCCCACCTCGACCCGTAGTCGGCAGACCTCGGTCTGAGCTCGCACCTTCGGGGCCCCGTGCGACCGACGCTATAAAGTGCGGCGTGAGGGGACGGCCCCTGCCCTGGGCCATGACCCGCCGCCTTGATCGGAGTTGCATTAACCCTGCACGGCGGCCAGCTCCAAGCGGATCTCGGCCTCGGGCATGCGCACGCACGAGTTTTTGATTATCAGGCGCACGCCTCGATCCTCGGGGTGGAAGAATGTGTGATAACGCACACCCTCGCCTTCTCCGAGGGATCGCAGGTCCCTGACGGTGGCCCGGAATCCGTCGGCGATATCGGGCTCCAGAGTCACGAGGTCTCCCTTCATCTGGGCCACGGTCCCGCGTGAATCCTCTACAGGAAGCCGCGAATGTTCTTCATCCCGGGGACGAACACCGGGGTTTTGTTCCGGCGCTCCCCAGGAGCCGGTTTATCCACTTGGGCGTGGGTACCATCGGTGTCCGAGGGCATGCCAGTCAGAGGCCCGGAGAGGTCACCGGAAGCCCGGGGAGTCCTGCGCCTAAGTGTCTCCTCCGTCGAGGTAGCGGGTCCCTTGGCCGGGGGCTTGTCTGTCCCGCTCGGCGGTTTCAGCCCCGGGAGGTCTGCGGGACGCCTTCTGGTCTCTAGCTCCTTTACCATCTTTCGAGTCCCCAGCTTTAGTGGGGAGCGGTGCCGAGGTATCCACCCTTTTACCCGGTCGACCGGTCACTACCCCGGTGTACGCCGCGCTCACTTCAGCATAGCTGAGTTGCCGGCCACCGGAAGTGACTTGTTCGCCCGTGGTGCTGGAGGTTGGTTTAACCACTGGGCCATCAGATCGGAGAACTTTTACCGGTACCGGCAGAGGCGGAGACCCGGCCCCGGACAGTGGCCCGGGGCCTAGAGGCGGGTTCCACTGAACCGCCCGAGTTGGACAGGTAAAATTCGTTGGCTTTTCTCTTGCCGGCGGTGGCTCGAGTCTCCCCTTTGGCCGCGGCGGTTGTCACGGCCTCCCGTCTTCTTCTCTCCTCGATGATCGATGCCTTGAGTTGCCTGAGGACAGCCTGGGGCAGCTCGGCGAGATGAGCCTTAAGAAGGACCAATTCGTTTTATTCCATTATCCTATCAGCAGAATAAATCCCAAAAATAATCCCCTTTCGAGGTGAGTGCCGCACGCGGGCTTTTCAGAGGCGGCACGTCACAGACCGTGTCAGGCACAGACCGCGTTCGACAGACACATTATATCTGAAACTCTCAGACAGAGACCGTTTCTGCAAGGCATCAGACGGGGAGAAATTTGGAATAAAGTTTGAAAATTTTCAAAATTTTCGAAAAATCATAAAGTGCTGAAATTGTCTGAAAAGCACACACAACCAAAAAGTTTGAAATTTTTGAAATATTTTTGAAGATTTTGAAAAAAAAATTGAAAGTGAAATTTTTCAAAAAATTTTGGTTTTTTGCGCTTTTTGGACAATTTCCAGTGTTTTTGATTTTTCCAAAATTTTGAAATAATTTCAAAATTTCTTTCAAATTCCACCCCACCTGATGCCATGCAGGACAGATAGCCAACGGACTGTGTCTGATATACTGTGTCTCTGACGAACGCGGTCTGTGCCTCACACGGTCTCTGCCAGACTCGGCCTCGATCCTTTAGAATTGCTGACTGCCGTCTTCTATAAGCCGAGGTGCGGGATGCAAGTCAGATACCGAGACGTGCAGGGATACGGTCGGCCACACATCGAGCTCTGCATAGGCCGGTTGTGCAGAAACCGAGGCAGTCAGCAATTGGAAAGGATCGAGGCCGAGTCCGGCAGAGACAGGGTGAGGCATTCGCCGAGGTTGGCATGCATCTCTTGGTGAGAGTGTTGAAAATATCTTCAAAATTTTCAAAATTTTCGAAAAACCAAAAAACGCTGGAAATTGTCCGAAAAGCACAGAAAACCAAAAAAACTTGAAATATTTTAACTTCAAAAAAAATACAATTTTTTAGATTTGTGCGTTTTTCAGACAATTTCCAGCGTTTATTAATTTTTCAAAAATTTTGAAATTTGTTTTCAAAGGTCTCCTCAGGAGATGCATTCCAGTCACGGTGAATGCCACATTCCGTATCTGCCGGATTCGGCCTTAATCTCACCCAGCTCCTGCCTGCCTCGTTGTTTCCACCAACCGGCCTCTACAAGACTCTTTGTCTCTGCAGGTCCGTGTGTGCCACACGTGTTGTCTGCGCGCACCTGGGATTCTAAGAGACAGCACGTCAGACCCGTGTCATACATAGACCGGTCCGTGAAGAGCCCGAGTCAGGCACAGACCGCATTCGTCAGAAGCACAGTACATCAGAAACAGTCCGGCACAGACAGGTTCTGTAAGGCATCAGGTGGTGGAATTTTGAAAATTTTAAAAATTTCAAAAAATTAAAAAATGCTGGAAATTGTCCAAAAAGCGCACAAAACAAAAATGTTTTAAAAAATTTCAAATTCAAAATTTTTTTAAAATTTTCAGAAATTATTTTCTGCGAATTTCAGACAATTTCCAGCGTTTTTTTATTTTTCGTGATTTTTTTAAAATTTTCTTCAAAGGTCTCAAGAGATGCATTCCAATCTCGGTGAATGCCACATTCTGTATCTGCCGGACTCGGCCTCAATCTCACCCAGCTGCTGTCCGCCTCGGTGTTTGCACCAATCGGCCTCTGCAAGACTCTGGTTTCTGTAGACACTGCATCACATGTTGTCTGCCGCACCTGCCGTGTTATACAGAGATCGGTGCGAAAAGAGTCCGAGTCATGCACAGATTGCATTCGTCAGAGACACAGTACATCAGAAAGAGTCCGAAACACACCGGTTCTGCAAGGCATTAGGTGGTGGAATTTTGAAAAATTTTCAAAAAATCGTAAAATGCTGGAAATTTTCAAAAAGCGAAAAAAACCAAAAATGTTTGAAAAATTTCAATTTTTTTTAAATTTTCAAAATAATTTCGTTTTGTGCGCTTTTCAGACAATTTCCAGCATTTTTTGATTTTTCGTAAATTTTGAAATTTTTTTCTAAGTTCTCAATAGAAGCATTCCAGTCTCGGTGAACGCCACATCTAATCCCTGCCGGACACGGCGTCTATCTCACCGAGCTACTGCCTGCCTTACGTGGTGAGTGAAACACTCTGGCTTTTCAGATTCGGCACGTCGCAGACCGTGTCAGGCAAACACCGCGCTCGACAGACAAAGTACATCTGAATCTCTAGATTCTCTGCCATTTTCAGACAAGTTTCAGCATATTTTGGTTTTTCGAAAATTTTGAAAATTTTCAATTTAAACAATTCTTGGAACAGGCGATCTACTGTCTTGACAAAGACTGGAACATGTAATATTTTTAAAGGGGTTATAATCTGTAATTAAAAGACTTAACGGCTTTCGCTCGCTATCAAATACATTTACAAACATTTTTAAAACAACAATTTTTGGATACAAAATTAAGTCCAATACGGGCTTATGGAACTCCTCCAAAATACGAAAGGCAATACTTAAAATAAAACCATTCTTCCATTACCTCGGTCATTAATCAAAATCACATGTGTCCATACAACAGATCTTTATTGAATTTCATTTTGAAGAAATTTGATAAAATTAAAACTTCACCAAGTGCCAGTGGAGCTCGCGATATCTCAGCC
The DNA here is from genome assembly GCF_977971745.1 of Zootermopsis nevadensis. Classification (NCBI taxonomy): domain Eukaryota; kingdom Metazoa; phylum Arthropoda; class Insecta; order Blattodea; family Termopsidae; genus Zootermopsis; species Zootermopsis nevadensis. The sequence goes on along the minus strand of NW_028259141.1, from coordinate 1,904,386 downwards.
TCACTCACTCCCGATGTGCTGGACGCTGTAGTGGCTTGAACTGGGCCTCAGTCCAATACGCGAGCGCGTTCACCGCAACAGTCGCTTAGCTGGTGAGACCTTCTAACTCTTTGGGCTCCGTAAGATCAACGTGGCAGGTGCCTTCTTGGCCCTTACTGGGCCCCTGACATTTGGCTCTCCTTTCAAGAATTTGGTGTCATGAAATTCCCTTCTTAAATTTGATTGTCGTCTACGAGGTATTTTCGAAACTTTAAGCGTTGATGATGACTTCTCGGTTAACAATGATTTTGATGACGATGGTGATGGCGATGAGGTCGTACAAGCAGTGCATCTGGTGAGGTGTATTAATCTTGGACTCCGTCTGAGAGGTTTGCAGATCGAGACGGATTCATCGGTCGAGGAATCTGTACATTCCGGGCTAAATGATCTATCACATTTTTCTGTGGAAGGCGGCTTTATTCTGTAAGAAATGAGAGCAGAAAAACTTTGTCAGAGACAGAGATCACATTCACAAAGCAGGAAAATGTTTTCAAAATTCGTTAATAATTCGACTCGCGAAAATTATGGAATAATAACGAATAGCAAATATGACATAGAAAAAGACAATTCTTTTTATCATAAAACGTAATAAATTTTTAATGGCTTTTTGAGCCATATTCAAATATACTTACATGGATTTTGATGATTTTTTGAATTTCCTTCTGAGCGCCGTGACCAATAAAATTACTGCAATAAACACCAGAGCTGCAAAACTCCCACCAGCCAACCATTTCATCCAGACCGGCCTCTGGTCTTCGATATATGTAAACGTTATCTGTAAGATTAAAAAAGTGTCTCTATTAATATTCACTGTTCTTAAAATGTCTGCCGTGAGTGGAATGTAAGCACAAACATGGCAAATGTATACACGAATTTATATGGACTTGGAAAAAAATTAACTTAGACCAGAGGATAATATTAAAGTGGGTATAAAGTTTTATGAAACGGCGTTCTCAAGATTTGGCTGCTTCAAGACTCGGCCTTTTATAAAGACGTTATTGTGCATTAAGACTCAGGATCTTGACCAGCTGAGTAACTATAAGCTACTATAAATTATTATGTCGTTTGTTTATCACAGACAAGATCTATTCAGCCGCTCGAATTTCTAATTTGAAATGAATAATTGTCAGTGGAATCTGACGTAAATACGTCTCTTTATTTAAATTATATTTATTTAAATTGTTTATAACAAATCTGCCTGATTCCTAAATTTGTTCCCCAAACATATCAAGATGTGTGCCCGTGGACTGCCTCTGTGTTCGAACTCAAATCCCTTGAAGTAATAAACGACTCGATATTTACCAAACAGAGTAAACTTTTTCATCTGAAGGACAAATTTAATTACCTCAATCAACTTATTGAAGTAACCAACGCAACTGAATCCCCGTTTTCCAAGGTCGTTCTTTGTCCACACGACAATTCCTTCATAGGATCTTACAAATCTTCGTAACTAACGCCGATTTGCCGAATGATCCGTCCGTGTAGACGTACGAGTGTTTACGTCAGAAGGAGACGAGCCTAATTCTCTTACACGAGTTCACAAAAATATTGAATGTGATGAACATTAATAATAAATAGGAATCCCTAACCTCAAACTTTGTCCAATCGTAAGAGACCACGACGTCCACCGGCAATGATCGATCTAATCGAAACTAAAATCGATTATCACCGATTTCTTAATAATTCTTATGTAAGATAAATACTTGCCATATTCTAAGAGTTTTTTGACAGCACAAAATTATCTTCTCTACGACGCACTTTTTCTACAAGCGATTCACAGCAGAGCTCTTTCCACAATGACGAAGGCGGATTGTTGACGGCGATATATACTAACGCAACAATGGCAAGTAAACAGATGACGCAACAATCAGTTTCTCAGGCAAACGAACGGAGTGCAATAAGGTTCATTCAGGCTATTATAATGCATGTATAATAAATGAAAAATGACCCTTACGGTAAGCTCAGCCAAGATTGTTGCAGGCGTGGGTTAGAAATTCGAAATCGTTTTCTTGCATTGTTGTAGTCGCAGGTGTTCATATAACAGGTGACCATTGTCGGTCCATTGTTGGTGTGGATCTTACACATCTTCGTAACGCTGTCTTTTGCCGAATGACCCTTCCGTAGAGACGTATTTACGTCAATAACAAACAATTAAAACTATACACATATATAATATTAAATAATTAACACTCGTTAATTAATTTTAATAATAAATTAATTAATAATTAACTCACACATATATTCTAATATCTTGATCGATTTTTGTGTTTTAGAATTTAAATATTGTTGATATTATATGTGATAGTAAATTTTTTTATAAAAATTAGCAATTAATTTGTAATTTGAAAACTGTGGAATTTTTACAATTAACTATCGATCTTAGACAGGTAGGAATTTTATATATTTATTAAAGCGTGTTCTTTTGGAGGGGGATTTGGTTGCTATTGCAATATTTGTGTTTTATGAGTTACGATGGTCCACTGGTTGATAGTGAATTTTATATTTTTCTAATATCCGTTGGTTGAATCTTGGTCTGTTATAAATTTACGTATTATTTTATAAACATATGAAAAATTATATTGACTATTAGAACAGGTACCTGTCACATGTTTGACTTAGGGGCCCGGACTTCTGTAAATTAATTTAATCTAGTAAATTAGAACTACTTTAGCCTGATGTAATAAGAAATCCCACTTGCTTGGAGACGAGGAAACGTTTATTGTTTATGGTCACGGAAAACTGTAATCAGAAAGGCGGAGTGGATTCACGGACAAAGTTAATGAAAGTGCCTCTTCTCGGCTTGAGGAATGAATTCATATGATATGAGGGATGTCACTTTATGTTTTATTAAACGACGTCTTGTATCGAAAGAACGTTTTAAAGGTAGGAGCTGAGTAATGAGGCTCTACGAGGTGTGATCGGAAAGTTTCAAGACTGCGCCTATAAAGACCCGTACACTTATCTCAGGTATTAAATTCATCCATCACCCTCGAAGTAGTTCCCCTGGGAGTGAACACAACGATCCCAGCGCCGCTGCCAAGCCTGGAAGCATCCCTGGAAATCTTTATTTGTCAGCCTGTCAAGCACCATCTGCGATTCTGCCTGAATCTCTTCTATCGTCTCAAATCTCCTTCCCTTTAGCTGAATTTTCATCTTTGGGAAGAGAAAGAAGTCACACGGAGCTTAGAAAGGAAGTTGGGGTCGGTTCTTGCAAGATCTTTGAGCTCCTGACAAACGAGAAGTCAAGTCGATTCTGCTTCTGGTCCTCAGACAGGAGCCTTGGCGTCGCATGTGGAGTTCTTCCTTTAGAATCAGCTGACAGGTCCCATAGCCTATCCCAACAATGTCGCACAAGTCGTTGATGGTACGACGTCGATCTTCGTAACATTTTCGGGCGTTGTGCTCGAAGATGGTCGTCCAGAACGCTCGTCATCATCGACAGAGGTTCGGCCATTTTTAAAACGTGAATGCCACACAAAAGTTTGTGCACGACCCATTGCGGACTCCCCAAATGCTTGCTTTAGCATTTCATAGGTTTCCGTAGCCGTTTTGGCGAGTCTTTGGCAAAATTTGATGCACACGCCATTCCGAAATCGCAGGAGGGTCGGTGTAATGCACTACCAAAACGCCCGTAACTAAGAAACAAATGCTAATTCCATGATGCCGGCTGGCACACTGATTCACTATGAATGTAGGCCGCACCCCCTAGCGGCAGAAGCTCGTACTACATCCGGTTCGCCCTCTATTGACACAGTCTGAAACTTTGCGATCGCACCTCGTATGTGGAATATGGTACGTTACAGTTTATTTTAAATATATCAGCACCGGCTGTCCACAGTCACTACTAAACACATCGTTATGTTACAAACGATTGATCCATAACTCGCAATATAAGCACAAGGACTCAAACACACGTTTAATATAAACATTTCATCGAGTGTTATAACAAAAAAACAAACTTTCTTCAATCAATGTTTCGTCATCCGTCCTGTTACTTTACTGAGTTTAACAACAGCGCGCAGAGCAGTTGTACTTAGACCGGAGAAATGTGTTCTTACGTCTGTTAAAAATACGTAACATAACCTAAAATTCTCAGTTAAGATGTTTCATTACAACATATTCGTATTGCTGGCGTATTTATTAGGATTATTGTCAAATGTTAATCCATCTACGTCACGTAATCTTTACTTGGTAAAATGTCTCAGATCGATTAGTGAAAGATATTTCGAACAAACACAAACTCTTGTGGTCGCCTGGCCTGACAATGACGTCACGTTTACGAGTTTAAATACTTCTAGAATTTCTACTTCCTCTGGATGTGACAGACAGAACGAAAGTAGTGTGACCTATCAAACCGAGGAATTACAATTAAATAAAATGAGAAACGTCGATGAAGTTCTCGATCTTGTGTTTCCAGAGTTAAGCCGTTGGATACTCGTCGTGTGTAAGAACACGTGTGAACGTAATCGGATAAATTACGACGACATTCATCGTAACTACGTAATAATTACTCCCATCGACACAGATAACCCGGAGAGAACACCGATAATTCTCCGCAATCAGATAATTCATCTGTCCAGAAGCAACGCTTGGAACCCCAGAGGTCGCTTTGTCGTGGCTTTGTCGAATAGTTTCAAGAATTCTTCGCTCAAGGTACAAAGGATTTTCGAAGAACTTTGGGATTACAAAATCATAAATGTTGTTGTGTTAGTTCCCAGTTTCGAGGAACGAAGTGAAATGGAATCAGTTTTGAAGGCCTATACGTGGTACCCATACGAGAATTCAGATCGATGTATCGAAGTGGATGAGGTCGCGTTGTTGGACACGTGGGTCAGAGGTCACTTTATTAAAGACGCTGACCTCTTCCCACCAAAGACAGGTTTAGATCTACACGGATGTCCTTTAAGGATATTAACTCAACCAACTATTTTCACTGTACTCGATCCTTGCTTCACGTACGTAAACCGTCCAGGAGTCTACAAAATTTCTTACAGGGATGGTTGGGAGATCAGACTGTTAAACATTATAACACGAAAAATGAACATGACAGAGGAATATCTGCTCCCAGTCAAAGACTTCTGGAATTTAACTGATGACAAAGGGGATTTTGCTGGTTTTACGAGGGAGTTACTTCAGAACAGAGCTGACTTGGCAGTGGGTCTCCTCGTCGTGAGAGATGACGTTCCGATCGAGGCAACACGACCTTACCACTGGGGTCAGTTATCGTGGTACGTGCCTTGTGGAAGTATATATCCCCGTTGGATGAGCATTTCGAGGATGTTTTCCGGGAGTCTCTGGGCGTCTGTGATGATGTCAGTTTTGATTTCCGTTCCTGTAATCATGTTGCTGGCAAGATTATCGGAAGATTCTGTTTACACGACTGGATCCAATGTCTTATCCGATACGTGGGCTGTGATATTGTCTGTGTCTGTACCCGCGATGCCCCGGAAGTGGTCACTGAGGTGTTTCTTCATGTCATGGGTCTTCTACAGTCTCGCGATTGACACCGTGTTCCAGACTTACCTCACGAGCTTTCTTACCGATCCTGGTGTAATTCCTCATGAGAAGAACGTAGAGGAACTCGCAAGATCTGATATAAAACTTGGATTATCTTTTAGAGATGGAGTCTTCTACGAAGACAAGAACGATGTTCAGTCACGAAGAATTATGTCGAAGAAAGTTGAATGTGAGGATCAGACCACGTGTTTTATCTGGGCAACAAAATACAAAAATCTTTCAATTCTGTTCTCAGATATTCTTTATAAGTTCCTGATTTCTATAAATCGGCCGGAGGAGACCAACAGCAAATCGCTTTGCGAAATTGAAGATGGAGTTGTCGAACGCGGTCCAGTCGTCATGGTGTTACCGAAAGGATCCTGTTTGTTCGATAGAATAAATGACATATTATTACATGTTGTGGAATCGGGAATTTTCGCCGAATGGGTGAAGATAACCGATTACATCCAGATGGTTAAAACAAAGGCGTTCTTTCCTTACGGACTCTCTGATGAATACTTCAAGCTGTCTCTCGAACACCTGCAGTCTGGTTTCTACTTGTTGCTTATCGGTTACTTCGCATCGTTTATCATTTTTGTTGCAGAATTTTTACGAAAATTCGTTCTGTCCACTTGAACTTTGGTGTTTCTGTCGTAAATTCCAACGAATCTTTGCTGCACGCCTTCAGAAGAGCACAAGAGTGAAACAAGTGACATATTAGTTGTAGAATTGCTCTAGTCCATCGTTTCTTAACCTATGGTACGCGAACTATATGTAAGGAAATCGAAAGATGATAATTGTTCCTTGAATACATTTGGTTGGTGGTATATTTGTGTGTTAAATTAGAATTAGCGGTAAGGTTGAGAACCCCTGCTGTAGTCTAGACCAGTGGTATTCAACCTGGGGTACGCGAAGACATCTTAAGGGGTACGTGAAATTTAAAAAATATATATTTTTTATTATAAACACTGAATAATCAGTAATGTAATTTATTTAATTCATTTTAGATGTAGATTATATATTACGTATAACTTGAATTGGGGGTACAAAGTTGAAGAGAAATTATATCTGGGGGTACGCGAACATAAAAAGTTGAATACCACTGGTCTAGACCAGGAACACGTAGTCTGTGACGCACTAATGAAACATTATTAGTCCCCTAATTATTAATGATTTCATTTTGTTTACGAATTTGTTTAAAATTCTGCAATTTGCGTTTTTAATTCTTCCTTGTTCTGTAAAAGTAAAATTTCTGGTTTTACGTTTAAATTTTCGCTTTGTATGTTACACATTTTAATATTTAACGTGCTTACTAGAAATCTAGACCTCCTATAATTACAAACCGTTTCAAAATCGAACCCTTTCAAATCATAACAGAAGAGACGAACATCGAAATAGATATTTTTGTCCTCACAAAAGAGAATCAATACTAAATATTTCATGAATGATTGAGGAGTGTGATATCGATGTGTTTAGTACAGAATATTTATATTAAATTAAAAATTAATTACAAAAGCGTTCACCTATCTGAGGCGTAACTTGACTTTACGCGAAGGAATAAGAAATTTCCCCTAAAATTATCCCTCGTATTCACGGAAATAAAGGCGAAGCAGATGGGGGCAGTCGCTCCAGAGAGTTCGCCGATATATAAAATAATTCTCTGACATCAGAGAGGCAACATGATTGAAGACAGATTTGGAAACAGTGCAGTGATGTCTTTTATTAAGTTGGTATACATGAAGTGTTTAAACTCCAGGGCGACGGACTTAGAGACAATTTAAGAAATAAACTTTTATTTATTGGAAGTTTTTATAAAATCTTTTCTTCCACTTCTCAGTACTAATACTAGTAACAGCACACATGATAAAGACATTGAGAAACATTTTCACAAAAACGTGTACTCTCATGTATATTTGAAACTACGCAGAGAATTGCCTTCATATCCTTCACATGTCGATTTGGTCTTCTGGGTAGCGACGCCACATAGAATTATATGTGCTGCCCTGAAGATGGAAGCAATATGATCCTCCGAAACACTGGTACCTGCCCACAATTTCACAGCACATGAAACAAACATCGACACTGTCGTGAGAAAGTCACATCGCACAAACTTACATTCTCGTGATTTGGCTTAAAATACTCTTTGAACACTGAAGTTCTGTTACGTTGGCACCACTGGTTTTGAGTGTTAAATAAACGAAGATGGAACCAGTTTTGAGGAGCTGTCTTGTAGGTCTGAGAGCTTGGACAAACCACTGAATGCATGATTAAAATACTGTCTTCGTAATACAGATTTTAAATAAATTAAATATTTAAGAAATTTGATCTAGAAATATAAACCGCGTAATATTTGTTGGAAATGAGTGCATAATCGAAAGGTTTAAAGTAGCGAGCTTTGTTGCTTCTATCAGCAGCCACTAGGTGCGCTGTAATCGCAGTAGAGAGAATTAATACAAAAGCTAATTACGTTTCGCGGTCAGAAGCTGTTTTGGCGGTTTTCGATAATTGCGGGATGAGCCTAATTACCGGCCTACGAGCAGTTCACTCAGTCTCTGCGAAGTCTAGAGTATGAATATTTCTTTTCGGAGGGGAAGGACATGTTAAGGGGACAGTACGCATCACTACTCCTCCCCCCCCCCCCAAATGCCTCAAAATTACGTCGTAATTAACAATCGAGATGCTTGTGAATCAGCAGGCACGCGAATGTTGTCCAATGTTTGAATTAGATTTATAATTGTTTTAACGCGTGCAGAATTACCGATGGGACTCGCATTAAAATCAAATTTCTTTTGTTTTCGGATTTGCTCTACAAATTCATTCGTTAGAATACATTTCTCAAAGCCTAAAGAATATTTTGAACCCCGTATTTAGCAAATTCATGGCGCATTATAGAAGGAAGCCAGGAGGGATTGGAAGAGAGTGCTGGTCGGATTGACTGGAGTATTTCACGGGAAAAGCCTTGCTCAAAGCCCATCTAGGTGGCTGTCTCAGGTGGAGGATCTCCTCGACGATCAACCCACAGCTCCCCATGAAACCTGAGGTCCCTAGAGTGGGAAAAGGAGTGGGGGACTGTCCAGAGGGGAGAAGGGTGTCCACTGGACGCTCACACCGCGACGACAAAACCGCCAGTGGGACGCTGAAGCCCCCAGCCAGGACCCGCTTCCTCGGCGGAGGTTACCGGTGGCCTGTCCGGGTCCATGAGCGTCACGTCTAATGACGTTGAGGCAGTCAGGAACCGTGTGAGATAGAGGCCGTGTCCGGAAAAGACAGAGTGAGGCATTAACCGTTGCTGGCATGCATCTCTTGGGGAGAGTTTTAAAAAAAAAGTTGTAAATTTTTTAAAATTTTCGAAAATTCAAAAAATGCTGGAGATCATCTGAAAAACGCACAAAACCAATTTTTTTTTAAAAAATCTGAAAAAAAATTTGAATATGGAATTTTTCAAGAAATTTTGTTTTTGCGCTTTTTGGATAATTTCCAGCATTTTTTTTTAAAATTTTGAAAATTTTTCAAAGTTTATTCCAAAGTTCTCCCCATCTGATGCCTTGCAGAAACGGTCTCTGTCGGAGAGTTTAAGATGTACTGTGTCTGTCAAACTCGATGTGTGCCTGACACGGTCTCTGAAAAGCCTGCCGCACAGCCTCAGCTGCGGTGACGCGCCGAACTAAACACAGCGAGAGCTACAAACCAACTGAAGCTGACACCCCTCTAGCGCGTGCTTCGGACGAGTCCATCTCATACGACCTTTGCGCATGCGCCAGCACTTCTCGCGCGACCTATAGCAATCATTTCCCAATTACTGAAGCTGCTGAGGTCGTATATGACACGGTATTAAGCCCCAACAACAAAGATTGAGAGGGAGCACAAAATAGACTAAAAAGAAGTCAGAATAGGGGATAAAAAGATGAAAATATAAATCAGTATTACATAAAACTTACAATATGACAATTGTTGATCTATGTTCAGAAACAAGTACGTATTAACAAAATGATTTAACCTAACCTAAAAAAACACATCACGTATTCTGGCAGCAAGTTGATGTGTATTATTTTTTTTTAAAATTCCTTTCTAAAAGAAATGATAATTTCATTATTCCATTGGGTTAAAGACATTTAACGAAGTACATCTTCATACCTTTGTTCCTTTCATATATCCATTTCCTACTCCATATCTCTTGTAATGTTTCTTGCGAATCACAAATCAGACTTACTTTTTGAGGTTATGTAACGTCAAATATGGAAGATGCTATATCATTGACGTTGTTCAGTTACAAAAATAATTCATCCATAAATATATCTAGCAATCATGTGGTTTCTTCTGTAGAAAAAATAAAGGAGGAGATTTCCATAATGCAGTTTACATGTTACTTTCCAGAGTAAATCGCAAAATCCATGCGTAGCATTTACCTGAAGGGCGTAATATTTCTGCAGTTTCATGATTAATGACCTCTAACTTGTTTCAAATGACCACTTGCACGTCAAACCTTTTCTGGAATCATTTTGTCCAAGTTGGTTATCTACTCGTACGTCCACAAACCTATAAGGATATTGGGAATTTGGGAGACGCCGGTCCAGGTACTGAGTTAGAGAATTTTTTAGGTTAGAACGATTAATTTGCGGGTAAGAAAATTAATCTTTTGATGCTGGAGAAGCGTGCAGTTACCAATGAAGGTAGGAATTCAGTTCAAGGCCAATTACAGCGAGGCACGAAAACAGCAGTCAAATACATAGATGACATATGAAATAAAATATTAGTGAAAACAAAATAAACAATAAGAAACCAGAAAAAAACTTACAAAATTAAATATCATAAAATATGGACAAATTTAAATATTATAAATATTATAATTTCCAACCAGCCACGATGTCTGGGATCTGTAGAATAAGTCAGTCTTTTATTTTTAAAACGCCTATTTTATTCAATATTAAATGTTTCACAGATTATTCCAGCCGATACTGCTCAATTCGTTTTTACAGTAATGATTATTGACATTAAAAATTTTTTTGAACGTCAACTGAAAATTTGAGAGACTTCAAATACTCGCTGTGGCGAGCATGATGTTGCACCGTGTAGTGTGGTATGAGTTCACTCACAATTCCCATCATCGGGGTCATAATCAAAAGTTTGGTTCAGTCTCAGGGCATCTTAATCAAAAGCGAGGTCACACGTAAACTGCCAACGATGTCCTCGGAAACCAACAGAAATCAATCTGATAGTGTGAGTGAATCCTCCGGGGAGTCCTCCAAGACGAATGGCCAGATATTGGACCTACTGGTTGATGGCGTTTACGACAGACCTAAGTCGGATTACTTCCTTGCAGATATTCAGGAGAGTAAACAGCGTACGAAGCTCTAAATCATGCGCTCATAATTTTTGGACGACAATTTCCGCAGAAAGTGATGACCTTTTGATAAGAACAATGGTCTCAGTCAGTAGGTGGCCCAGGAAGGGCAACATTCTTCTGGTTAGTCAGTGGTGACAAGAACCACCATCACATTGCCCTTATCAGAGACCCAGCTGACAAAGGCAATGAGACGATGGCTCTCGACACCTCGGCAACTCCAACCACAACGACTACAACCACAGGGCTCGAGGCCTTCAAGACACTGCAGGTTTCCAAAGATCCATAAGGAAGGTACCCTCTTTAAGCCCATCGTGGCACCAAAATCTGGCAAGTCTGCTCAGAGGACACTCAGAGAATTCTGCGCAACATATAAAGACTTCTTAATGGTGGCAAGTATGAAGATGTTGTCTTCTGGAGGCACGGCACAGAAATCCAGAAGACGGCGATCTTCAATATCGTTCATCTGCGGGATCGATGACGTTTAGTGTCAGAACTGTTCCCTCATCTCAGTGGGACGCAGCTCTCTCGTTGCCTCTGATGATAATAGGCGATAACCTCTTCCGAAATGTCATTTCTACGTAGATCTTCGTTAGATTTGTTACTTTCATGATACATCTTGTTTCATTTCCTCTTTTGGGCGTTGAAATGTTCCTAGTTGTGTATTTTTGTAAAATGTTATTACGATTGGAATAAATTTGCTCAAATTTAATTTTTAGCTTGGAATTTCTACCACAGAAGCCAGATGACAGTGGCGTCTTCATTTCCCTGATGTTTCAATTAATACAACGTGACTTTTACAGTCCAAGTTCCAAGAACGATTACGATTTGCCCTTTCAGTAACCTTATCCTTGTCCCTGAATTTGGCAATTTGAACTTTGAAAAGTTTGTTTGTTGAGAATTTTTAAATTCTTCAATCTCACTGTAGATGCCTTCTAGTGTCGAAACAACTGTGCAAACTTACCTATTCTTGGTACAGTCTTCATTTTTACCTTGAAAATAAATAACAGCTTCATAAATATTTTGTACGCGATGAATTTTTGAATCACATCATTCATTGCTACATAACAAAATTAAATATTACCAACTACATTTAATATGAGATGATAAAGTTGCGTCATATTGTGATAAATATATATTTGTTTAAATCTTGTCAAGTCAAATCACAATAAAATTCCTATTAAATATTAAAATATTACTAAAAATTAACATTTAAATATTTAAAATTATGATCTAATGTATATCGAACATTTCGATAGAGAACATCATTTTAAATATTTAAATGTTAATTTTTAGTAATATTTTAATATTTAATAGGAATTTTATTGTGATTGTGACTGACAAGATTTAAACAAATATACATTTAATATATTTAAAATTTTATATTTGGAATGTTTAAAATTAACCGGTCTCATAAAATCACGCTACAGTAATATTAAATGCCTAACGTGAGGTAATTTTGTTTTGAATACCTTCAATAATTCTTTGCTACGATCGTCCGGTGCTGTTTGTAGTGTCGAGATCTTCGCACCTTGGCCTTGTTTTCTCTTTAACGAGAACCTAAACTGTCCACATGATTTCTTCTTGGCAAGTACCGATCCCTGAAATTGTCGGGAACATAAGTTGAGTACTCAGCCCTACGAACATTCCCAGTGCGGATCTCAAAACTCGCAACATTGTAAGAAGACTTGGTTATGTATTTGGCCTCTTTTAGGGGCTGCAGATATTGAATCACTTTCTCTAGGGTTCTGACAAGTTCAGCCTGAGCTGTCAACCTGGAAACTATAAACAGCAATTAACTTTGTTATTTTCAAGTTGGTTTGAGCTTCATTTTCAGACCCCCTATTCAAAATTTCTCACATTCTTCCTCATGATGGGTGAAAATAATGTGTATCCACTGAAGTAGAAAAAACAAATTTTTCTGTGTGGTCATTAGTTCACAACCATGGCTTCTATCATGTCAAATGAGCTTTCAAAAAACAAATAAAGTTACGCCTGAAGAAATACCAGAAGTTATTTTGGACACTGATATTAACTGCATTTTTTTTAAAAAAAACTGTGTATTCTCTTGAATAAAAATTTTCTTGGATATTATCCATCGTCTAGTAAATATAAAACTTAAAACGACGTTTCGGAGATGGGACTCTATCTCCGTCTTCAGGTTCCTACACAATTGGGCCCACTAGATAGAGCTAATCCCTATCTCCGGACCTTAAATAAAATTTTTTTGGATATTATCCATCGTCTAGTAAATATAAAACGTAAAACGACGTTTCGGAGATGGGACTCTATCTCCGTCTTCAGGTTCCTACGCAGTTGGGCCCACTAGATAGAGCTAATCCCTATCTCCGGACCTTGAATAAAAATTTCCTTGGATATTATCCATCGTCTAGTAAATATAAAACGTAAAACGACGTTTCGGAGATATAGTCCCATCTCCGAAACTTCGTTTTACGTTTTTATATTTACTAGACGATGGATAATATCCAAGGAAATTTTTATTGAATTGACTCTTCACCATCGTCAAGAAGTTTTAGATCTGATGTGTATTCTCTGTTCTATTCGAATAAATATGGCTTTTATTTTGTCAATTTATCATGTTTACATTAGATAATATTAAAGTTTTCCGTGGAGCACGCACAAAAGTTTAAAAACCTGCAAAGAAACTCCGTAACCCCTTCGTTTAAAGGTTAAAATAGCAAGGGAATTTGCAATTTATACAGGTCACCTAGTCTTAGTTTCATCAAAATGTAAGTGGTTACTGTGTGCTCAGTATTGGCGGTGAAACCTAGAAGTAACTCTGAGAGATAGACAAAACAAAGCTTAATAAAATGACGAACAATCTCAAGAGAAATACAGAAATCTCATTCTTCAGATGAGAGCAAACAGACTTCGTACATTCAGACTAAAAGGGATATGAGAAGTTTCGATGTGTGGGGCAAAGCGTCTAGTTTCAGACTTAGTCACGATGGTCCAATACTTTCCATAAAAAGGCGAGAGGGAATTATAGAAAGAAGATGACAGTTTGATAAATATTGTGGCGTACCTGTTGCTTAAGGGCGTCAGTGTTCTCAGTCAGGACAGTATCTCTGAGTTTCCTCCCTTTCTTATCTTTCAGACCATTCTGTAATTGGCTGCACAAATATAAAAAAAAAACAAGAAACATATTAATTCTGTGTGGTACAGATGACCTTAAAGACGTAGGCATATGTAACCCCTTCCATGTGTACTGCTTTAGAATTAAAACTGTCTCTCCATATCAAGAACTGTAGATAGTTAGTAACTAATCTAGTCAGATAGACAGAAATTTTGGTAAAATATTATTATTATTATCCATCTATACATATCAATTTCATAACAATTCCAAAGAATGCTAAAATCAGAATCAAAGTTCACCATACAAAAATCACAAATCATACGCCAAATTAAATTAATTTACAAGAAAAAACAACAGATAAACAATAATTTTATATACACAATGCAGTATTTGACGTATTGAGTACTGTGTGGCAAATTATAGAACACGATTTATATTTATTTTTATTTAGTGTTCTGTCTGACGACAGGTCCATATGAACAGGATCCTTCCATCCTTTTCTCGGGCTGGGACCTGTTTATATACGTTCTTGGCAGATGATCCAGAAGTGGTTTGCCATTGCCTTCTTCTGTGTGTGAATGGAGTAATTGTTGGGATGCCACGGAGGAAAACTCCGTGTTGCCTAGACCACGGCCTTGCCCAACACAAGTTATAAATTCGGGCACCGCCGGGAATCGAACCCGAGACCCCAGGATTACAAGGCCAGCGTTCTAACCGCTAGACCACCTCATCTTATTATTATTTAGTGTTCTGTCTGACGACAGGTCCATATGAACAGGATCCTTCGATCCTTTTCTCTTCACGGACTGGGAGCTGTTCATATACGTTCTTGGCAGATGATCCAGAAGTGGTTTGCCATTGCCTTCTTCTGTGTGTGAATGGAGTAATTGTTGGGATGCCACGGAGGAAAACTCCGTGTTGCCTAGACCACGGCCTTGCCCAACACAAGTTATGAATTCGGGCACCGCCGGGAATCGAACCCGAGACCACGATTATCAAAAGGCTAGAAAAATCTGTGCGTCTGGTGTTTAAGATATTTCATGCTTATCTGGAGGTAACTGGATTGTTTTCGATACCTGATATATAGGGATATGTGGCCGGTGTGACGTGTGTTATAATAAGCAGTCTTTACATTTAAGTTTCTAAACTCCTTTATTGAATCTATCTGCTTCTCGTGGTTATGAAAGTAATTGCGTTCTGCTGTGTTATTTTTCCAAAAGGATGGTTTTATGAGGTGGGACCTCGATATACCGCGGCTGTGATCATGTCCCCCGGGCACCATTACATATGTCATACGTTGTACAAAAATTTGTATGACATGTTTTGGTTATTATAAGACTGTATTGTAGTTGCGGTTACAGAGAGTAAAGTCTGTGTTTCGCTATGAATAGGCATTTATCGTTTCTCTAACCTTGGGATTATTTTGTTCAAACAGCAAAATTTGATTGAGACAGGAAGAGTTGCATTTTTCTGATGCCAATTTTGTTCATTTTTGAAATGTAAATTTCATTTCAGTGCTTTTCTGAGGAGCTTGTGTGAATTGTGTGTTGTTTAAGTTATCGTATTCTTGGGTAGAAGGAATGTTTGTCAGTATTTTGCTGTTTATTGAAATTCTGGGGGTTGCATAACGCGCAGATTTTTCTAGCCTTTTGATAATCGTGGTCTCGGGTTCGATTCTCGGTGGTGCCCGAATTTATAACTTGTGTTGGGCAAGGCCGTGGTCTAGGCAACACGGAGTTTTCCTCCGTGGCATCCCAACAATTACTCCATTCACACACAGAAGAAGGCAATGGCAAACCACTTCTGGATCATCTGCCAAGAACGTATATGAACAGGTCCCAATCCGAGAAAAGGATGGAAGGATCCTGTTCATATGGACCTGTCCTCAGACAGAACACTAATAATAATAAGATGAGGTGGTCTAGCGGTTAGAACGCTGGCCTTGTAATCCTGGGGTCTCGGGTTCGATTCCCGGCGGTGCCCGAATTTATAACTTGTGTTGGGCAAGGCCGTGGTCTAGGCAACACGGAGTTTTCCTCCGTGGCATCCCAACAATTACTCCATTCACACACAGAAGAAGGCAATGGCAAACCACTTCTGGATCATCTGCCAAGAACGTATATGAACAGCTCCCAGTCCGTGAAGAGAAAAGGATCGAAGGATCCTGTTCATATGGACCTGTCGTCAGACAGAACACTAAATAATAATAAGATGAGGTGGTCTAGCGGTTAGAACGCTGGCCTTGTAATCCTGGGGTCTCGGGTTCGATTCCCGGCGGTGCCCGAATTTATAACTTGTGTTGGGCAAGGCCGTGGTCTAGGCAACACGGAGTTTTCCTCCGTGGCATCCGAACAATTACTCCATTCACACACAGAAGAAGGCAATGGCAAATCACTTCTGGATCATCTGCCAAGAACGTATATGAACAGGTCCCAGTCCGAGAAAAGGATGGAAGGATCCTGTTCATATGGACCTGTCGTCAGACAGAACACTAAATAATAAAATACTATGGAAAAAATTGACCTAAATACGCAAATGTATCAGTAGCTTGAAGTGCGATGCGCCTTTGTTTGTATAAATAAATTGTTTGTACAACTTAAACAATTTGTGATATTTAAAATCTGAAGACAGATATCGAAAGCTCAAGATGTAATACGTATTTCGAACGCAATATGTCCAGATCCATCTCTTAACGCGCCAGATGCATTGAAAAATTGTACACATTGGTTCATTAAAATTACAATAAATGTATAAACAATTATAATTACAACAAAATACATTACTGATTCTTAAAGGTCTTTATTTACTCATCATTTTACATTACCCTTACTCTTACAATTAATGAGTAATGAACGTTTAAATGTGACTCGGCGCTGGACCTTACACATCTTCGTAACTAACGCTGATTTGCCGAATGATCCTTCCGTGTAGACGTATTTACGTCAGAAAAAGAAATGATAATTAATTAACTAAACTCGTTTGGTCCTGTACAGCCAAACATTCTCTTACCTTAAGTTCTGTTTAACTTGTAGTTTCTGTATTGCGTCATCTAATCGACTCTGAAGTTGCATAATAACAATCTCAGCTTCATTTTCCATCCTGTACGTACTTACAATATGTTGAAACACCCTAGAAAGAAAGTCTTTATTATAGACATAAAACTCTTTCTACGATGGAAAGATGAACGTATAAATTCGTGAGGCATTTAAATTACCCTATCGGAGGATGTCGGTGCACTGTACGGGCGGCTGTAGGCTTAACCAGCCAATTTTATAATACTGCATCATACCTCATAGTAAGAATATAAATTGTAAGCGTCTTAGGACCTAAGACTGACGAAACAAGTGAGCAGTCTGGGATTGCCCAGAATTGTGACTTTTATCGCCTCTCACAGTGAAATTTATGGCCACTTGGTAGACCAAGAAGGAGATGGAAGGGCAAAACATACCTAAATTCAAGGTGATCCCTGTCCTCCTCCAATTCCATAATCCTTTCCTCTGCCTTCATCAGTTCGTTCGTCTTGCGGACAGCCAAATCCTTTACCTTGTCTGATTGCAAGATCTTACGGCCATTTCTAGAAAAATTAGGATTCATTTTGCTCGATTCCTGTTGTGCGGTTCTTAACTGAAGATCCTTTGAACTCTTCAAAGACAAAAATAACAATAAAACATCAGAATTTGTTAATTAGAAAATAAAATAAATCCTGTATCAGCACATTTAAATTATAATGGTGTTTGGTCGGGGGGGGGGGTTATTAATAAAGTCATCTGATAAAACTCAATGAACTACCTACTATAATTTAATAATATAATTATATAAAATAAAAGTTATGCCTTCCAACACTTCTTCTATGGCTCTCCGGTCCATGACCTCCTCAATTCTTCTCTGTCCGAGGCTTTGATTGAGGTTTCGAAACGTCTTCCTTGCGACCAACCCCCAACCTGGAGGACCAGGGTACCTGTCTTAGTCTGACCTCTCCCCCTAGGGAGGCCCTACCAGTAGCTCTTGGGGTCACTGAGGTCCTCAAGCCCCACCACCAAGACAAGGCCTTAAAACACTTAATGTAACAAATAAATTGAACACGTAAATTGATTCGTCTACGATATAATATTTAAAGATTTAGAGATAAAATTTAGCAAATTTAATTAAATGTGTGATATAAGATGAGTGTTAATTAAAAATACAAATACAGACGCTGTATTAAAATTACGTACAGACACCAACAAAGGACATAAACGCTTTTAGATTGGCTAGTAGCAATTCGTCACTCACGGCAAAATCTTGCGCATGCGCGTATATTGCATTCCTAGCAGGGCTTTTCTCCTGGTCTGTAGACTGTAATTAAGCGTAGGGACAACAACTTTACTCCGCACACACTTTTCAAACATCAGGGTACTTCAAAGGGTACAATCTCGTTATTTCTGTGACGGCATATAATTACTGTTGTCTCTTTGCTAATATTTAACTTAACTGTTGATAGACTATGGGGTATGTGTCATTGCTGATCTCTAACTCCAAATAAGCTGTAGACGAGAAAGGTCGGGGCTTTTAAATGAGATTTATTATGTCGCTTTCATAGGGTTAGGTTAGGTTAGGTTAGGTTAGGTTAGGTTAGGTTAGGTTTGGTTTGGATAGGTTACGTTAGGTTAAGTTAGGATAGGTTAGGTTAGGTTTGGTTGGATTAGGTTAGGTTAGGTTAGGTTAGGTTTGGTTTGGATAGGTTACGTTAGGTTAGGTTAGGTTAGGTTTGGTTTGGTTTGGATAGGTTACGTTAGGTTAAGTTAGGATAGGTTAGGTTAGATTAGGTTAGGTTTGGTTTGGTTTGGTTTGGATAGGTTACGTTAGGTTAGGTTACGTTAGGTTTGGTTTGGATAGGTTACGTTAGGTTAAGTTAGGATAGGTTAAGTTACGTTAGGTTAGGTTACGTTAGGTTAGGTTACGTTAGGTTAGGTTAGGTTTGGTTTGGATAGGTTACGTTAGGTTAAGTTAGGATAGGTTAAGTTACGTTAGGTTAGGTTACGTTAGGTTTCGTTAGGTTAGGTTACGTTAGGTTAGGTTAGGTTTGGTTTGGATAGGTTACGTTAGGTTAAGTTAGGATAGGTTAAGTTACGTTAGGTTAGGTTACGTTAGGTTAGGTTAAGTTTGGTTTGGATAGGTTACGTTAGGTTAAGTTAGGATAGGTTAAGTTACGTTAGGTTAGGTTACGTTAGGTTTCGTTAGGTTAGGTTAGGTTACGTTAGGTTAGGTTAGGTTTGGTTTGGATAGGTTACGTTAGGTTAAGTTAGGATAGGTTAAGTTACGTTAGGTTAGGTTACGTTAGGTTTCGTTAGGTTAGGTTACGTTAGGTTAGGTTAGGTTAGGTTTGGTTTGGATAGGTTACGTTAGGTTAAGTTAGGATAGGTTAGGTTAGGTTTGGTTGGATTAGGTTAGGTTAGGTTAGGTTAGGTTTGGTTTGGATAGGTTACGTTAGGTTAGGTTAGGTTAGGTTTGGTTTGGTTTGGATAGGTTACGTTAGGTTAAGTTAGGATAGGTTAGGTTAGATTAGGTTAGGTTTGGTTTGGTTTGGTTTGGATAGGTTACGTTAGGTTAGGTTACGTTAGGTTTGGTTTGGATAGGTTACGTTAGGTTAAGTTAGGATAGGTTAAGTTACGTTAGGTTAGGTTACGTTAGGTTAGGTTACGTTAGGTTAGGTTAGGTTTGGTTTGGATAGGTTACGTTAGGTTAAGTTAGGATAGGTTAAGTTACGTTAGGTTAGGTTACGTTAGGTTTCGTTAGGTTAGGTTACGTTAGGTTAGGTTAGGTTTGGTTTGGATAGGTTACGTTAGGTTAAGTTAGGATAGGTTAAGTTACGTTAGGTTAGGTTACGTTAGGTTAGGTTAAGTTTGGTTTGGATAGGTTACGTTAGGTTAAGTTAGGATAGGTTAAGTTACGTTAGGTTAGGTTACGTTAGGTTTCGTTAGGTTAGGTTAGGTTACGTTAGGTTAGGTTAGGTTTGGTTTGGATAGGTTACGTTAGGTTAAGTTAGGATAGGTTAAGTTACGTTAGGTTAGGTTACGTTAGGTTTCGTTAGGTTAGGTTACGTTAGGTTAGGTTAGGTTAGGTTTGGTTTGGATAGGTTACGTTAGGTTAAGTTAGGATAGGTTAAGTTACGTTAGGTTAGGTTACGTTAGGTTTCGTTAGGTTAGGTTACGTTAGGTTAGGTTAGGTTAGGTTTGGTTTGGATAGGTTACGTTAGGTTAAGTTAGGATAGGTTAGGTTACGTTAGGTTAGGTTACGTTAGGTTAGGTTAGGTTAGGTTAGGTTAGGTTTGGTTTGGATAGGTTACGTTAGGTTAAGTTAGGATAGGTTAGGTTACTTTAGGTTAGGTTACGTTAGGTTAGGTTAGGTTACTACCTTGAGGAGTTTCATCTTCTTATCCCTGTCCTGCTCATTTTCCAGTTGAACAGCGATGGTTCGCAATTCCTGGGGCAGACTTGTGTTTAGCGCAAGAATGCTATCATCTGCAACATTGTTGAATGTTCTTTGTTTAATCCTACCTTCAGTAATGCAGAGCACATAACGAAATTATAAGATGATCAATGAACTGAAAAGGATACGGAATTAAGCAAATGCAGACTAATTTAACTCGCTGTTCTGGCATTTGCCTGGGCAGACTTAAGTCATTTGATAAAGCAGGAATAAAAGAAATAATATAAGAAAGAAAGAAACAACCAATGGACCTTCTGTTATGCTTCGTTTGCAGGAAGCTCGTGGATAAGATTTATGCCGGCTGAATTACTGTCCGCATAACGGACCAGCCCCTCGGCTTTGTAAGTGCTGTTCTGACTAAGAGACTTACTGACACTCACTGATCAACTGATTGGCTATCTGAGTTACGCTAATTTTACAACCCATAAACTGATTGACTTCATCTGGCTAATTCATTCCCTTATTGAATGATGATATCATGAATCAGTCACGGCTGATTGACTCCTTAAATGATTACTGAGGATGGAAACAAATGCTACCAGAATATGGGGAACATATTCAAACATAACGTGTATTATATGTAAAATGTCACGTAGAAAAGTACATTTAAACTGATATTTATGTGGTTTCCGATATCTTGAAAGTTTAAGCCTACCCATAACTCTGATGACACCAGAACTGAAGTTTGATTCACTCGCTCCTTTATTACGATATTTGGTGTTTGTTTGTGGAAGTGCGCGATTTATAACAGAACTCATATCGATCATTTTAACTTTTTCCACCGTACCTAAATTCTTCCCTGTCGAGTTCAATACTCTGTCATGTAGATAAACAAGTGTTGAGTGCTCTCTCTTAAAGTTCTCCTGAAACACAAACATGCGTAATGCTTCATTTTATAGCCAATTTTCTATTTGCATTGGTTGCTGTTGTATACATCATTCTAGTGGGTATGGTGTTCATTTATTGTTAGATACAGATACAATGTTTTAAATAAAAATGTACTACAGACATTATCCTGCAGAGACCAACTGATTTTCATTTTATTTCATTAAATAATCATTATATATTAAATATTGTCCGTCTAATCACAATAAATTCTTATTAAATATTAAAATATTACAATAATTAACATTTAAAATATTTAAAATATTAAATGATGTTCTTTATCGAAATATTCGATTTACATTAGACCATCATTTTTCATGTTTCACGACATGTTTCAGTTCCTAAAAGAACCATCTTCAGGTGTATATAATTATATAAAACTTTAAAACGATAAATAATTCAAATATTTTAATATTTAATAAGAATTTATTGTGATTAGACGGACAAGATTTAATATATACTTATTTATCACAATATGACGCAACTTTGCCATCTTAAATAATCATATCAATAAACACGGTGGAACCTCGATATTACGTAGATTTCAACGGACAGCTTCATTATATGACATGTAATCATATTGGGGGGCACATGATCACCCCCCCCCCCCCCGCGGTATACTGAGGTTACAGTATACTTGAAATAAAAGTTGTAGATTTTAATGAGATTGAGATATCATGTACTAGTTTTGCGTGTGGTGAGCCCTTTTTATGAGAAAAGGGCGACTTTGATTTCTGATTAATGTAAATTAGGGGTTGGAAAATTACGGCAGATTCCGAGTTTTGCCCAAAAGCATTCAGTGTATTCCTTCAACTCACTACCTCTTGAATACCAAAATTTCATAAATATTTTTTCAATACTTCCAGAAATGAAATGTGTAGATACGAAAGAATATGAAAAATCACTACTCTGAGTGTTTTAATTTCAAGCGTTTAACATAAAAAATACACAAAATAAGAAATTCATTAGATATTCCCACCTGTTTTTTAATTAACTCAGTTTGCATTGCATAAATTTTCTTCTTCTGAGTAAGAAACTGTGCTTCTAATAGTTTTGGGTCCTCATTTGCCATGAGAGGTCCTTTCGTTTTGTTTGTTTTTGGAGCTGACGTGTTTGGTTTAGAAGGTCCAGTGGCCTTCCCGCTCATTAGCGCATTTCGTGGTACATCAGGTTTCGTGGCGTGGAAAACTTCTGTCGTACCGTGTGGCTTCATTTTTCCATCAATCTTACTTACTTTATCTCTTTCCAGGTTATTTTCAATGTCTACCTGAAAGATATAAGATTACAGGTGACGTCTTCTAGACAAGATAAAATATACAAATGCACATATAATTTATCTGTTTATGAGCAAAATCTTAAATCTAAAATTCGTGTTACTTATGTACACTATCGTTACTGAGCAATGTATATTTTTTTATTTCGATTTGTTTCTGATAATCTTATGGTATGGTCAAATTCTTTCCAATTTGTGACAATTATTCCTTCCAGATAACTTCATAAATGTTTTTTAAATAACTGAAGGTAACGCTCCATATATTGTTAACATCATAAGCATAATACAGAGATATGTCAGATTCGTGCTCCATCCCCATCATCCCCGAACCCCCGGGGAAAGAGTTATTGTCTTATTCATTTATTTCTAGACAATCGTCTTGCGATTACCAACATTAAATCTCTATGTAGAAGATGGTGGTAATATATTTCTATGGCATATATGTAACCACATATAAGAATATATGTCCCCATAGACCAAAAGACACCATAATCCACATTTTAGCCAAATTGAAAAACTCGTATCTCACATATTCTTATTTTAAACATTCATGTTGCGTAGTTAAAAACCGAAATCACACACAAACGTTCTTGATTTGACCGAACCTAACTTTTAGTACATTTGACAATCCTTGCAATTGCAATATCTGAGGAATATAATGTTTTGAAGAAATGAAAATGAGTTTGGGCCAAGCTCTGGTTACTGGACCATGCAAAATTGTTACAGGAATTTATTAAAATATTTAGAGTAGTGTTTCTCAAAGTGTGGTATACATACCACCAGTGGTAAACAAAAGGTTTTAATGGGGGTATGCAAATAATGAAGAAAGCTTTCTGAGAGAAATACATAAACTAGGTAATATAATTTAAAAATATATGCAGATAAAATTCAACAAATTTAATTAAATATGTGAGACGCTATCCTAAAATTATGACCATCCAAAAATTAAAGTTCAGCTCAGAAATATGGACACTAACAAAGAACAAAAACTGTAGTAATAAAATTCATTAGAAATGTGGCTGAATCTAACACAAGGATCAGATACAAATTAAAAAATTGACAGTGGAACCACAGAATCTGACGTCGTCTTTGTATTTAAATTATATTTAGGCAATAAATACAATGAAAGGAAGTTTATATATTGGCTTTATTCTAAATATTTCCTTTATACATGCTTTACAATTGAGTAGTTTGGTTAAGACTTTGCTTATTTAACTTGAATTAGTTACGCTTAAGATGGGTCTGTGGTAGATGAATGTAATGTAATGTTTCCTAGGTAACAACAATGCCGAGTAAACAGATGTTTCCTAGGTAACAACAATGCCGAGTAAACAGATGTTTCCTAGGTAACAACAATGTCGAGTAAACAGATGTTTCTTAGGTAACAACAATGCCGAGTAAACAGATGTTTCCTAGGTAACAACAATGACGAGTAAACAGATGTTTCTTAGGTAACATAACAATGCAGTTATACTTTTTCGTTTCACTTTTTGCCGAATGACACTGACTCTAAAATATAGACGTATTTACGTCAAAATATTCCTAGTGCTCTTATGCACTGTCTCCAGTGTAACGCAATTCATGAGTTAGTGTTGTGGGCCCTGGCCAGAATTTGACGTGCTTCCACACAATAGGAAATTTTGGACAATTTCCAGCTGAAATGGACTAATTTTCATACCAAATTTCATAAAAATACATCGAGCAGTTCTTCAATTGAAATGGACATAATCACATCATGCAAAAAAGCATAATACTGATAGTGTGGATGCAAGAAATGTGACAAACTCAACAACAGTGCAATAATAATATTAAAATGGCTCTTAAATAAACATAGTGTGAGGATGTGGATTGGATTTATCTGGCACAGAAAATAAGGTCCAGTGGCATGCTCTCATGAACACAGTAATGTGTCTTTGAGTATTTTGTCAGCTGAGCGTGTATCATCTTTTCAAGAAGGACCCTTCCCTTTGTGAAGAAGTATATATGAAAATCTAACCTCAAATCTAAGCTTTTTCATCACTGCATCTGGGCGAGTTTCAACTCCCTTCATTTCTTGCAACTCTTTTCCCTGAACATTGGTGGACATCTGGTTGAATAATTTGATGATTCCCTTCACTCCATTCCCCATGTTCGTTACACCCTTACTTGGAGGTACATGACCTGAAGTACATGACAAAGTATGTACAAATGCATTACAGATCGTATAGTTCCAAAATTAAAATTGTACTCGTAATTTAAAAGAAAATTTATTTAAAATAATTAATGTGAATTTGCTGTTGATGTAAAAAAATTCTCTCTGTAGAAGAGAACACAAATCACGAGAGTCTAAAAAAAATCTGAATCTAAAAATCATAAAATAACCAATTAACTTAGAAAATTATCTAACGAAGAATTCTGTGATTAACACGTCACACAGTACTTGCTGTTACAGCAATAGACTCTAGAATGTAATTATTTGTTTGACATGTAGATAGGATGGGGGAGACAAGAACTGCACATAAAATTTTGATAAAAAAATCTCTTGGAAAATTCTATGAGGATAATATTAAAATTGATATTAGGGAGAGACACTGTGAGGATGGAAGGTGGGTGGAACTAGCAGAGATTCTATCTCGTGTGTCATAAATTAACCAAATACGATTTCAAAGTCTTTCCTGTATGATTATATAACATAACCTCACTTTCACGCTGTAAACAACAATTTTTGTAAAAAGAAAAATGTTATATTTCTTGATTGCTTGAGTTGGTGAATGAACTCGATTTTTAACATTTATGTACATAATCGATTGTCGAATGGTGATACACAGACTCCGAAACATGTTACTGTTTACACTGCACACTTTTAACCAATAAATGTTGAAGACAATGTTGATATATACGGGAATAAAAAAAAACTCTGGAAATGGGGGAAAACTGATTCGAAAAATGAGGGTTAAAAACTTAAAAACTGCAATTTATTTTAAGATTTTCTGAACTTTTAGGAGTTAAAATATGGAATATGGATGCCTTCTGGATATGTAGCGTCCGATAAAATGGTCTTCGCTCACAATATGGAATAAAGAAAACCTAATAATATTTAAGAATTCAGTCCGTACCGCGAAGAAAACACAACTCTTCACCATTGCAAAGATCAAGTGTTTAATGCTGTTTAATGAAATAATCGCTGTTTATAATGAGACACGCGCTACGTACATAATTTTTAAACAGAGAGTCCGTACCGCGAAGAAAACACAACTCTTCACCATTACAAAGATCAAATGTTTAACGCTGTTTAATGAAATAATCGCTGTTTATAATGAGACACGCGCTACGTACATAATTTTTAAACAGAGAGTCCGTACCGCGAAGAAAACACAACTCTTCACCATTACAAAGATCAAATGTTTAACGCTGTTTAATGAAATAATCGCTGTTTATAATGAGACACGCGCTACGTACATAATTTTTAAACAGAGAGTCCGTACCGCGAAGAAAACACAACTCTTCACCATTACAAAGATCAAATGTTTAACGCTGTTTAATGAAATAATCGCTGTTTATAATGAGACACGCGCTACGTACATAATTTTTAAACAGAGAGTCCGTACCGCGAAGAAAACACAACTCTTCACCATTACAAAGATCAAATGTTTAACGCTGTTTAATGAAATAATCGCTGTTTATAATGAGACACGCGCTACGTACATAATTTTTAAACAGAGAGTCCGTACCGCGAAGAAAACACAACTCTTCACCATTACAAAGATCAAATGTTTAACGCTGTTTAATGAAATAATCGCTGTTTATAATGAGACACGCGCTACGTACATAATTTTTAAACAGAGAGTCCGTACCGCGAAGAAAACACAACTCTTCACCATTACAAAGATCAAATGTTTAACGCTGTTTAATGAAATAATCGCTGTTTATAATGAGACACGGGAGCCTTGACCAGTACAACTGGGATCTGTTGCTGCTGATGGGAGGTCATCCCGTCAGGCAAGTTGTCCAAAGGAATTTGGTTGGTTGGATCTCCGGGGTTTGAACCCAGAGAGGGAGGGGCCGTTTCGGCTGAAGGCCTCTGCGGCATAGGGGAAAGATCACTTCAGCTGATGGCCTCCGTGATCGGGGTGGGGGTGGCGGGCCGTGCCCCTATTAAGTTATACCCTGGCATTCGCCTTACAACTGAGGAAAGCACGGAAAACCTCAGTCAGGGTAACCGAGTAGTCTAACCACTCGTTGTGCTGACTTGGCCGTCTTTTGGGGACGGCCTCGGCTGGCCTGCTGAACATCAGTCGCCCTCGGTTGCCCTTGGCCGACCTCTGGCACCGTACCGCGAAGAAAACACAAGTCTTCACCATTACAAAGATCAAAATCCTAACGGTCCAATGTCGATTCAATTCGGCTCTGTCTCGAAGGGTAAAAATACTTACCGTCTGATGTATACACATCCGATCTCGCTGACATATTTTGTTGCTAAACAAACTTCTAAAGCGATGCTGAAATCGACAGGTAACTTTCTGGTTAACAAAATTCTAAACTGTAAGTGATTACTCACTGCTAACCAATTTCTAAACTTTGTATAACAAACAATGCTTAGCAACAACATGTTTATTAACACGCGAGTCTGGATTTCAATAATACGATTTGCCTCTGACCAATCAAGGCTGTGGGATTGTGCGTGACGTCATGTTTGTTTGGGTGTGTGAGTCGTGGCCTTGGTATAATCTGTTGTAAGCGGCCAGCACCACAGATACAGCTGGAGAACGGATCACAGCACAACACTGCAGAAAACAAATGACGAACAGCAGCCGGCGCATGCGCACAACGAATTAAAGGTGGGGAAGATCCTGACTAGCTGAGTCATTGTTTACAGCAGCATTTGTTATGATTCTTAGGAATACTGAACAGGTATGGCCCAATCTTTATAATTTTCCATAATCACAAACGTAGAACTAAAAGTAGTATTAATGTCTTGTCCTGTTATTTTATTCACCTTAAATCTTTACAAATATTTCATTTCGTGAGTCAACTAATTACTTGAAATAAGAAGTTATGTTTAAATCTGTATGTATACATAAAATAACCTCACATGTGTCTTGAAAACTAATGACTATGTGTAGATAAATTTGGTATTTGGGACCATCCCAAAGTTTGCTAAAAAAAAAAATATCGGTTTTAATCGATCTATTATAATGTGTAGTTTCAATGAAAATTCGTTCTTGAAAAACTGTTTTTTTTTTCCCTGTATACAAATTGCAACACAAACCTAACCTCATTCACAGTTGACCATCTCCCATCCCGTGCACGTTCATGCCTGTTGATGAGGGGATGACGAACACGCATATTTTGTTGGTCTGCATGGTGCTGCCATCTAGTTTGAAACATCTGAACTTACACGAAAAAGTTACATCGCATTTTTGAAAGAAAAGAACATCCAGAGTGTTTAAAATTTCGTCATAAAATTGCAATATTTCAAGAAAGTGGTGAGAACATTCTGCGCAATGAAAGGATCAACGTAAGCAATTCTAATGATTCAAGATTACGTAAGCAATGCACCGAAAAACAACAAAGGATTTTAGCATAAATTGTGTGAAACGAAAACAATTGGACGACTTTTATCTCCAACAAACAAAATCGAAGAGAATAAGGAAGACATACGTATTAATTCGGACATTATTGAGGTTGCTGCTAGAAATATCTCTTCTGTGACATCATAAAAGTCACTGTTGGTCAGATTAAGTTTGCAAAGACGTGGTTTGAATGCATTGGCGGTCATTTTTGTAAGCCCTTGTAATCCAGAAAAGCCAGTGACCATAACAAATACAAAACAACGCTATCTATGAACTGAGTGCAGGAAACATGCGTCTACTGCTGGCGCCATCTGTGGTTCAATAATTCAGTCCCTAAAACCGATGACATGGAAATACCCAACAGAGTCTGTCAAGTAAAAACTGGTCGTCCTTGAGAGTTGATAATCTCCTGGCTGGTTAGTGGGATCCATATCGGAGGTGCTTATTAAACACTTGTAGTTGTTCTGATGTAGGTAGTCAAGTGATTGAGATTAGCTCATTCTAGCGGACCCAAGCACAACTGAAGACGACGAAAGATCCTCGAATCTTTGCGAAATGTTTCTGAAAGCAAACGATGGGCAAAGTCCAAATACCCAAGAATATAAAGTGACTTTCTAACTTTACGTCTGTCCGTGTAATAGAATACAAACTGATTAATTTTTTTAGAGGTGCTTACTACCAACATCATTAGTGTATTCTGATGATGGAGGCAGTAACCACCTCTGAAACGTCGGTTAATTTATATGAGACTGCACGACGTAACATCCATTAAGACCGTTTATCTTTATACTCACAGCCGTGAGAACATGACATCTTACTTTACATGTTACATTCTCTTTGCTTAGTTTTTTAAAAAAAAGTGTGGTGAAAAGCCATTGCGATGTGAGATTTTTCAGCGCAGTAGTCGCTGGTTGTACTTTTCTGTACGAGCCTCGTCATTTTTAAACCTCAACTTTAGTCAAGGTTGTGCAAAACGAAGACACATGTCTTCTCTCGCAAATCGCTGTTGTGTAACTCACTGATTGTAGAGTCAAGGTTAGCTTGTCTGTTGTCTCCTACTTACATCGCTTGTTTGTCTACGAATGTAACCTAACCTAACATTCATTTATAAGAAGGCATTAATGACATTGGAGAACAGGCTGGTGGCAAATCTTAACCACAGCCATTCAGGTTTTTATAAATTCTTTGCGATTAAAACTGTCTCTAGATTCCCAATCCAACCACTTCATTCTCTTATAATGTAATTTCTGATTATTATTATCCTTATTCTATGGCTCTCCGGTCCGTATTCGTTCCATGGCCTTCTCAATTCACCTCTTCCATTCGGTCCTCTGTTAGGTCCGTCTCTCCGTGGCTTTGATTGAGGTTTCTGATTATATAACTTATTAATACATTTGCACGCTTTCCCGGGCTCCCAGTCGCCATTTTGTAAAGTCTCTGAACAAAATGAAGTACAGGATTTTTTCATTTCTATCAGCTTGTCGTAACTACACTTCTAATGCCACCCAAAAATATCAAGAGACCTCGCTCAGTCAGACGGAGAATGTAGAGGGGGCAGGTACAGTGGAGGTCGTGCCCCTGAACCTGGTGTCCCTCGCCTCCGTGATTACACAGTGGATTATTTGCTTAGTTCATTTCCTACTTTCTACGTCGTAATACTGTACTTTCGGTCTCGTGCTGCCAGTCGGTAACTGCTCATTACTCGGTTGACGTCTGTGACTCAGTCGGCACGCGAGTGCAGATAACCTCACAATCCACGAGGTACGCTCGTACTAAGTCGAACGAAATTGAAAATCGACTATTGTCTCACCTCACGCGGCGCAGTATTTATTGAATCTGTACTTTTTTTCTGGTAATTACGAGTTTGATTACGAACTTTAGAATTGTTCGGTTACGTTTGGAAACACTGGAAGAAATTTCTAAACACTGTGTGCCAACAAGACAAACTTCATTGCTGTCCAGAATACCAACATCAACATCATTAACGCCGTGGCAACCTCAAATCTCATGTGATGAATTCTATTATGTGTCATATCCTAACTCTGATTATCATCTACAGCTCCGACTAATCTTTAGAATCTATAAAGTGGGCGTTGCCAACTACCAGTGTTTTTATGACAGCATGTTGGCTTTCTGTACTTAGGTCAAGGTTAGATCACGAAGAGACAGATTCTATGTTCTATCGAAAGTTTCTTCGGAATCGATTACAATCGATATATGGCGTGGAATGAGGTTAGAAAATGACATTGGTATTTAAAGACATAAAGATTTGAAACAGAGGTTGTAACGCGATTAGTCCAAAAATATTATCGCTCAAGCATCTTACTTTAGTTATATTCCTGATAATGGAGGCAGCAAGACCCTCTAAAACGTCGGGACACTTCTACCATACTACACAATGCAAACAAATCTTATCGCTGTGATCACAGATAATGAATCTTTTAGAGTTTTGTTAACAGAACACAGCTTAATGCTACAGGGTGTGTTGTTTATGATTGTTATTCTTGTGATAGGGGGAACCATGGATTTGGAAGACATAAACTTGAAACAGTCATACACACCGTGGAAGGCTTACCGTCAGAGCAAACTTGCAAATCTGTTGTTCACCAAGGAACTAGCAAGAAGGCTTCAAGGTAGACGTCATAGTTAATGCAGTAAACCCTCGATTTAAGCGACTGTTTGGACGAAGAAGAGTCGGGTAATGTTGATTGTCCTTTAGAAGCTGCGAAGTTGTTTCTGATGGCGCCAGAAATGCGTCCTCAGACCATAAAAAGTCCGTTGAAACTGAAAATGTCTGTTAATACCTCGCGCCGAGAAAGGAATTCACCATATAATTTCAGGGAAACGATGAACTCAGTTTAAAAATGTTTATTTTTACATTTGGTCTTGTAATGTTTTTTTTTTCCCCGTGTTGTGTCGTAAATACGCTGAATTAATTTATATAATTAAGAACACCATTTTTTAATATTAATACTACAACCAAATAAATTAATTCTTAGTTTCATAATGTTAGATTATATGACTATTTATGATCTTAACGTATATGTTAATACACAATTGTTTAAATAAGAACTCGATGGTAATAATTAATTTTTATATAGAAATTGTAGTGAAAAGACATCGTCTAGCGAATCCCGTGACCCCGAGGTGGCCAGAAAACTTTGGGAGATTAGCAAGAAGATGGTGGGTCTGGAAAATGGGAACCTCTCCACTGTGGATGACGTAACAGCTCGTCTAGACCAATGGTAGACAAACCTGGGGTACGCGAAGACATCTCAGGGGGTACGTGAAATTTAAAAAAAATATATTATTTTATGATAAACACTTAATAATCAGTAATGTAATTTATTTAATTTATTTTAAATGTAGATTATATAATATGTATAACTTGAATTATACACCAACAACTTTGGGGGTACAAAGTTGAAGAGAAATTATATCTGGGGGTACGCGAAGACATCTTAGGGGATACGTGAAATTTAAAAAAAATATATTATTTTATGATAAACACTTAATAATCAGTAATGTAATTTATTTAATTTATTTTAAATGTAGATTATATACTATGTATAACTTGAATTATACACCAACAACTTTGGGGGTACAAAGTTGAAGAGAAATTATATCTGGGGGTACGCGAAGACATCTTAGGGGATACGTGAAATTTAAAAAAAATATATTATTTTATGATAAACACTTAATAATCAGTAATGTAATTTATTTAATTTATTTTAAATGTAGATTATATAATATGTATAACTTGAATTATACACCAACAACTTTGGGGGTACAAAGTTGAAGAGAAATTATATCTGGGGGTACGCGAAGACATTATTATTATTATTTATTATTGACTGCAAATGGGTTTATACCCGGTGGCAGTGTCCTACAATAACATACAAAACAATGAGACAGAACAGAACAATGAGATACATCAACACAATGAGACAGAACACAACAATAAACAAAAGGAAAACAACAATAAACATCTTAGGGGATACGTGAAATTTAAAAAAAAATATTATTTTATGATAAACACTTAATAATCAGTAATGTAATTTATTTAATTTATTTTAAATGTAGATTATATAATATGTATAACTTGAATTATACACCAACAACTTTGGGGGTACAAAGTTGAAGAGAAATTATATCTGGGGGTACGCGAAGACATCTTAGGGGATACGTGAAATTTAAAAAAAATATATTATTTTATGATAAACACTTAATAATCAGTAATGTAATTTATTTAATTTATTTTAGATGTAGATTATATACTATGTATAACTTAAATTATACACCAACAACTTTTGGGGTACAAAGTTATTCAGACTCAGTTAATGGTCAATTAACCGGGTCTAAGATAGGATAACCGAAATTCGTGTTAGGAGTGTAATAGTTATGGACTGATTAATCTGTCCGCGGAATAAAACATTTTCAAATACATTTCGTAAAATATTCCCATAATTCAACAGGCGGTTCCAGATTTTACGTGCAGAATTCCCAGTGGTTCCGCGAAGATTTTAAATCACGAGTTTCGTCATAAATCCCCAAAAGTTTCTGTGATGATTTTACAGTGATCATATATAAGAAATTTCCGTATGTTTTATCGATTATTTTAAAGAGTAGTTCACAGGGATTTTTTTCTTTTCATTTCTGTCAAGAAAACTTATCGAAATCTCTCTAAAGTATTCCAAAGGGTTTTGTAAGATGTTTCTATCCGTTTAAGAAGCAATTTCCATTTCCCTGAGAAATTTTGCACTGATTTAGTGAGTAATTCCTATTAGTTTTAAGGGAAATTTACAGTGTTTCCAGAAGGGATATTTATCAGTATTACGAGTTTCGACAGGAATTCACACACACACACACACACACACACATATATATATATATATATATACACAGTATATATATATATATATATACTGTATATTGAATATTCTTATCAAATTCTTATAATTTACGTAAGAATTATTTTTAAGAAATTCGACATAACAGCTTATCATCTGATAGATAAGACAACTTCATGTTTATCCGAAGATAAAAAATGCATTGTAATTTACGGTTTCATTGTATCGTGGTACAAATTGTACATCTCGTTGTCCAGAATATCCATTCTTGTCTCAATGTAGGAAGAGTTACCCAGGTCATTATAATATATATATACCAACTTCGATAATTCTCGATAATTCCAAATTATTATTTCGTAATATTTTTGTTTGCCTTGGTTCAGTTTAAGAGAACCTATAGTCAAAAATATAAATAAAAAATGAATCTAAATGTATTTCTAGTTTCATAACACTTTTTGATTTAGATAAAATCACTATTAGAACGACACCTGTTACATAACGAGTCGAAAGCGTCCTCCTCAAATCGATTTTTGTCGTCTTAACCCTTCCCTATCGAATTAAGAAGAACCTAACTGCCACAGTTTCAGAGAAAAATACATAATCCTATCTTAATCTGCAGAGCACAGCGTGTGCGAACGTGATAATGAATTTCAAACATTTGGAAAGTTAGGTTAGGTTTCCGAAGTAAGCGCATGACCGAACCGTTGTCAGCACCATCTGTAGTTTCTCGCATCGTCATGCTGTGACAAATGACAATCGTCACGCGATTGCATCATTATCAGAGTCACGACTCCTTCGATCCAACAGATATCTCCCTTCCCACTCAGCAGATGTTCTTCGTCAGTTTAAGTGTGATACGAGGTGCGATCGGAAAGTTTCAAGACTGTGTCAATAGCGGGCGAACCGGATGTAGTACGAGCTTCTGCCTTTAGGGGATGCGGCCTACATTCATAGTGAATCAGTGTGCCAGCCGGCATCATCGAATTAGCATTTGTTTCTTAGTTACGGGCGTTTTGGTAGTGCATTACACCGACCCTCCTGCGATTTCGGAATGGCGTGTGCATCAAATTTTGCCAAAGACTCGCCAAAACGGCTACGGAAACCTATGAAATGCTAAAGCAAGCATTTGGGGAGTCCGAAAACTTTTGTGTGGCATTCACGTTTTAAAAATGGCCGAACCTCTGTCGATGATGACAAGCGTTCTGGACGACCATCTTCGAGCACAACGCCCGAAAATGTTACGAAGATCGACGTCGTACCATCAACGACTTGTGCGACATTGTTGGGATAGGCTATGGGACCTGTCAGCTGATTCTAAAGGAACAACTCCACATGCGACGCATCCTGTCTGAGGACCAGAAGCAGAATCGACTTCTCGTTTGTCAGGAGCTCAAAGATCTTGCAAGAACCGACCCCAACTTCCTTTCTAAGCTCCGTGTGACTTCTTCCTCTTCCCAAAGATGAAAATTCAGCTAAAGGGAAGGAGATTTGAGACGATAGAAGAGATTCAGGCAGAATCACAGATGGTGCTTGACAGGCTGACAAAGAAAGATTTCCAGGGATGCTTCCAGGGTTGGCAGCGGCGCTGGGATCGTTGTGTTCACTCCCAGGGGAACTACTTCGAGGGTGATGGATGAATTTAATACCTGAGATAAGTGTACGGGTTTTTATAGGCGCAGTCTTGAAACTTTCCGATCGCACCTCGTATGATGGTTGCTGTGGATGGAAAATGTATGAAGCTATTCGACGTGAACATAATGTCCCTTCGATCCAGCTGTGACGCAATATTATAAGCAACAAGCATACTAAAATATTATTTTTCATAAATATACCTGACATTTACAGAGTAGCCACTTTTCCTTGTGATGTTAAACCGATAAGACTCCCCTCTGGTCACATAATATAATACAAATTTGATTTTTATGGCATTAATGGTCTTTTGGGGTAAGTGACTTGTGTTTGGGCGGAATATCTGACTGCTGTCTAACTTGATGATAGAGTCATAACGAAGGATTCCCCACACGACTACGCGGTCATCTGGGGGGATTCCCCACAAGTCATTTCTGCGGTGAGAAATTGGTGTGGGTTTTTCGTTTGAAGTGTTTGTTATTGTTGTCCGATTTAATAGCCTTACTTAAAAGAAGGTAAGACTCAATTTTAGATCTGAACCCCTCATCCCATCCCCTTGGTATAAAATGTGCAGGTATATTTTTGTCTATAAGTTAGGTTGCCCTGGCTCTGTGAACAGCAATTTTGATGTGGACTGCCATCAGGGTGACAGGGATAGATAGACCATAAGCATTCTGTTGGGGGTTGAGTATCGACCGCTCATATTTAATTCATTACGTCAGAAGCATGGCGTGTGTTTATTTTTATTGATCTGTAGTTGGTGTAGAGTATGGCAGGCCTTTATTGAGATACTGAAAAGCCTGGATATTTGTAGCGTAGAGAACTTTCAGGGTCTTGGGACAACTTAAAAGTCTTTGGGCCCCTATACCAAATTCGGCACCCTCCCTAAATTAACCCAAAGTTAGCAGAGGGACCAAGTCTCTTTTATCTGCAATACAGTAAAATTGAATTTTATTTTTTATTTTAATTAATTTTTTTTCTGAGTTTATCATTATTACGGATACAGTGATATAGACCGGTGGTATTCAAACTTTTTTTGTTCGCGTACCCCCAGATATAATTTATCTTCAAACTTTGTACCCCCCCAAAGTTGTTGGTGTATAATTCAAGTTATACATAGTATGTAATCTACATTTAAAATAAATTAAATAAATTACATTACTGATTATTCAGTGATTATAATAAATTAATAATTTTTTTTAAATTTCACGTACCCCCGGGGGTACGCGTACCCCAGGTTAAATACCACTGCTTTAGACAATAGACGAAACGAAGATTTTTAGAAGCACTTAATGTAAACGTAACTGAAAATAAATTATCACAGTATATAAAATGACCGGGATCATTTTAACAAGATTAAAAACATTTGTACTCAAAATATCTTTGACTACAGCCTATAGAAACAAAATGAAAGGAAAAATTACAAGATTATAACTTTGATGGCGAAACACAGAATTCGCTTTCATGACTTCGTGACCAGAAGGGCGGAATATCTTTATGACAGAGATTAATATGATTTTTTGATAGAAGAAGGTGGTCCACCTGAGGCGAAAACATAGTTTTCCTGCTACATTGAACCACATCATTGAGAAAATATTCTACCTTTTCTATCTAATCACCACACCGATCTATTTACGCAGTTCGTATTTGACTCGTTACTAAAAGTTAGGTTAGGTCTGTCTAAGGCAAAGAATGAAATAAGAAATCGTGACGCAATTTCTGAAATGTTCGTCCAAACAGCGAGATGACATGCATAAAATATGAATGCTCTATAAGGGACCTGTCAATTACTCACCGTGCCACGAAGCGAGCACTGGAGTGTGAAGGTCACCTTGCCCCCACACGCATCGTATCTGTCGCTTTATATATGAGCGCGAACAGAGCGGGATTTCAGCATTTGATAAAGTGTAGTCAACATGGTTTGTGCTTGCAAGTACAGAGGTCAGGCGCGATTGGATGGGAAGACAGCCATCGTCACTGGTTCGAACACCGGTATCGGAAAATTCACTGCGCTGGATTTTGTGAAGCGAGGTGAGATCTATATCGAAACTAATACAAAATATCGATTACATTGTTCGATAATCGATTTTTACACGATGTGTTTTCTTTAACAGGACTACAGTTACTACATAGGAAAGGAATTTAAATGCACAGAAACGTCAATTTCATCTTCAAAACCCGAGCTAATTATATTAAATTATCACTGAACATAAATATTTATACCTCCATCTAACACACTTCAGGACTGCACGCGAAGAAGGGTTATTATTTAGTAACCACAAATCGATAAGTGTTTAATCGATACTAAATATGGTTTCATAAGAATCACATTCTAAATAATAATTTAAATAAATAAAAAGGTTGAAAAGTTGTTCGTTTTAAAGACCCTGATTCACGAAAGGATAAAATGACTCAGATTGCAATAACAGTGCCCCAAAAATATGTTCACAGCAACGTCGCGATAGTGAATTACAAAAATTGGTAACAGAGGGCCTTCGTAACGTTTAATTTCGTCCGCATGTTTCAAGGGGACAAAAATTATACCAATTAAAATTTATATTTTAAATTGTTTATCAGACACACGTACACAAATATATATCAGGCATTTTTTTTTCGAAAACTTTGTGATTTATTTAATTAACTGAGGCGGATTTTACTACGATTACTTATTATTGACCAAGTTTAACACTCATTAAAAAACGTTTGGAGGCCCCTGTTACAGTTTACTGTATATAAATTAATCATTCAATTCGTTCGTAACTTGTTTACTCGCGTATTTTCAAAGTCAGTTTTTAAACATAAACTTAACGTTTTGATATGAACATAAATTGATAAAGTAGAGCTTCAGAAACATAAGGTAATCATTAATCTTATCTTTGTTAACTCCAGATAAGGGCGTATTACGTGTATAATCGTATTACGTGCGAAATTTCAAATTCCTAGTAACTAATTTGTATTATATAGAACGTAAATAGATGTTTGTTTCTTTGTTTAAAGAAACGCAGGGAAATGTTAGTTTAAAATTTAACTTTTTGCAAATAGTGGGTTATTATTATTCGTTGTACATTTCCCGTAACGTAGCACGGAAGGAGATAAGAATATTAAATAAATAATTCCCGAATTTCAACGGAACTATTCCAGCAGTAGGACTGGAACACGCTTTCCAGAAACTACGGTCTTGTGTCGTGTGTCTTAATATCTAATAATACCCATAAAACTAACATAACCTAAAAAATATTTTTTAATATTATCGTTGTATATAAGTTGTCTCAAAAAGATGGAAACAAACAAGGTAAATATGCCCTATTATGTTGTGTATATATCTTTCTGGGACGTGCTGTGTTAATTGAAGTGTATAAAATTTCTAGATATGTTTATGGTTTTTGTAAAATTCCATATAATAAATATTTCACGGTGAGAAATTTTATAATGTATGGGATTTAATATACCCACATGTCTTATATCGAAAATACCAACTTGCTTCCATAAATTTAGTATTTTTAAAAAAATACGTAATTTTCACATCTATGTTGATGAGACCGAGTGAGATATATAAGTGGTTAACAATTATATTTCATATTCCAGATGTCCTAAATGAGAATTTTCGGTCGGTATAGTACCTTAGATTAGGCAACTATCGATTCGTTTCAAATCTTTTCCAATTAATTAATCCTTATATCATTCGACGCTATAAAATCTAAACTACTGACAGCGTCGTTAAATGAACAACAGATAGGCCTAAAAAACAGAAATTTTGCACAGTGTCATTTTAGATTTAATTCGCTTAAAAGTGTTCCCCCTTAACTACTCTTTCAAACAATAAAATTGTTCGGTTATATCTTTACGCTCTGCGTATTACCCAGTTTAACTTGAAGATTTCGTACTAATTAATTAGTGAAAAGTTGCTGAAGTACGACAGATTTGAGAATAGATAAATATTTAGGCAGTTTTAGAATGTTTCGTCGTGTAGTCT
Organism: Zootermopsis nevadensis; assembly: GCF_977971745.1. Taxonomy (NCBI): domain Eukaryota; kingdom Metazoa; phylum Arthropoda; class Insecta; order Blattodea; family Termopsidae; genus Zootermopsis; species Zootermopsis nevadensis. Next base: position 1,865,783 of record NW_028259141.1, on the reverse strand, counting down.
GGTAGAAACTTACCGAAGTTTCACCCATCGCCCTGATGATGGAGGCATAAAACACCTCTGAAACCCCAGTCAATTTCTACCAGACTACACGGCGTTACACCCCAGAAGACAGTCCAGTCATCTTAATATATGCCAGCGTTATAATATGAAATAACTTTTGTACGCTTTTTATAATCAAAAGTTATCATTTCCAAACTAAATTTCCAGAGATAATAACGGAAATGCATTTCCTTCATTGATTTCTCGTGTGAGATGCCGTGATGTCCACGTTAAATGAGACAACTGTATTCGGAAATTCTTTGCAGAGTGACGTACGCCCATCACAACATGCGAACAGCTGATTTCGTAACGATAAGATGTTTTGATTCACTTTTGCAGGAGCGCGGGTTATCATAGCCTGCAGAGACACCACGAAGGGCGAGGAAGCAGCCAAGGATATCCGTAAACTGACGGAGAACGTGGAGGGGGCAGGTACAGTGGATGTCGTGTGCCTGAACCTGGGATCCCTCGCCTCCGTGCGGAAGTGTGCACAGGACCTCCTTAGGACAGAGGACAAAATCCATCTTCTAGTCAACAACGCAGGTACCGCGCTCCGTCTGACCTTGAAAGGGCCACAACGAGTTTATAACAATTTTATTGTCTGATTCATGAGCTACTGATAACCGAGAACTTGGAATGATATTTTTAGATAAGTGTTGTTGTTTTTCAGGGGTCATGGCGTGTCCCCAAGGCAAGACAGAAGACGGGTTCGAGACCCAGTTTGGGGTCAACCACTTGGGTCACTTTCTTTTCACCTGTTTGCTTCTGAATCGTATCATCCGGTCAGCCCCCGCCAGGATCGTCAATGTATCGTCCTATGGACATGTATGTAAGTATAGTACTTTTTTTTGTTTGGGGCTGTATTTTTTGATTTAACTTCGTGTTAACGTCTCTTTGTAATTCATGATAGCCAATATCATTTTTTTTTTTTTTTTAGAATTTCCAACTTGGTATTTATTTATGAAATATTATGACTGGAACCTGGTTTGATGGTTGTTACAGGGGGAACTATGAATTTCGACGATCTAAACTCCGAAACGTCGTATTCGCCCTCGAAGGCTTACGCTCAGAGCAAATTGGCCAACGTGTTGTTCACCAAGGAGCTGGCAAGAAGACTTCAAGGTATGAGTCCTGTCTTTTAAGCCTGTTGAAGTGGCGAGCTCAATTGCTTATTACAGCGAGTCTTCTGATTGAAAAAGGAACATGAAATAAGATCTTCAGTTTATCCCTTTTTAGGGTTCCGAAGTACTAGATTTTACCTGTTCTAATAATAGTACAAGTATATAGCTAAATAAATAACAAATTTTACGTGTTGCTTTGGAATTATTCATAATTTCTTTTTATACAATTACAACAGACATGTCACGTGGTTGTTTACAGCTTTGCTAAAAATTACAAAATAGAAATTTGTATCATGTATAAACGTTTATTAACCTCTAAAATTTCCGGTCTCCTAATTTTTATTCTTTCTAGGTGGTATATATGATTTAAGTGCGGTAATTGTATATACCACTTCTATTAAAAGTAATTTTTTTTCTCAATATAATTTATTAATTTTATTTACTTTTCAGCTGTTTAACGTTTTACTTAGTAGAAAATTTTTAAAGAGTATTTTTTTTAAATATAAATCGAATTTTAATTTCTGCAGATTAATTTCATTCTATATAATGTTCATATCAGACTAACTTTACCATTTCATAATTTCGCGTGGTCACCATGTTCTTGTTCTTGATGTTACAGAATAAAAGTACCATGATGTGGTACCATATCGATATGTCACATTATCAGATTCGACCAACTAGGCACATGATTACATTTTTAATGAGAACAGAATGGAAATTTGACAGGGCGTCGGTAAATGTTGCAGGGACGGGTGTGACCACTTACTCCCTGCATCCCGGAGCCGTCAAGACGGAATTACAACGTCACCTTGACGATTCGTTCTTCAAGGGCGCACAGCTGATAATGGCTGGGCTCGGAAAATTGTTCTTTAAGACTCCCGAGGAGGGAGCCCAGACCTCGATATACTGCTCCGTGGATGAGAACTTAGCCGACAAAACGGGGCTCTATTACAGGTAAGAATTGAAAAAAAACCCTCAATTACTACGAGTTTTAGTGGATCAGTGATAGTGATTAGACTGATTTGGTTTATTATTTTAAATTAAAAAAATTAAATTTGTATATATTTAAGCGTCAGACTGAAATTGTATTTTACGCAAGTTTAATTGTTTGTATATATTAAATCTTGTCCGTCTAATCACAATAATTCTGATTAAATATTAGAATATTACAATAATTAACATTTAAATTATTTAAAATATTAAATGATGTTCTTCATCGAAATATATGGTCTAATGTAAATCGAATATTTCGATAAAGAACATCATTTAATATTTTAAATATTTTAAATGTTAATTATTGTAATATTTTAATATTTAATAAGAATTATTGTGGTTAGACGGACAAGATTTAATATATACTTATTATATCACAATATGACGCAACTTTACCATCTTACCATTTAATTGTTTGCTTAAACCTTATATTTAATCGGCATCAATTCGTAATTGAATAACATGCTAATTAAATACGATGTGTGTGTTTTTCATGTTATTTGGCATGGCTACCTTCAGCTGTTTTGACTTCAGAATTAAATGCAAATGGCCGCTTGTTTGTACTGATTAAAGGTGCCTACGCGCATCTGACTGCGCAGCAGTGTTGGAGTGGAGTAATTCAGAATTTCATTTCTGAACGTCTTTACGTTCAACATTTAAAGTTAATAAAATCTGTCTTCATGTAATGAATCTTATGTAAGCGTTACGTAACTGATGTTTAAGGAAATTACATTTGTTTTCTTTTGTGTTGTATAACCCTCCTGTAATTGAAGAGATTCTTTTATTTGGAGGCAAATGAATAACACAGTTTTAAGGTAGCGTGAGTGCCTTCTTACGTGTTCTTTACAGGAAGTGCATAGGGAAAACTCATTATGGGTTTACGTCTCTGTCTGTCCGTCTAGTCGATGCAACTCATGGAATCGAATACACCTGTTTATATAACGTGGATTCTTATAATGTGGGAGTTTGCTGGAACGCAATTATGTCTTTATAACAGATTGACTTTACGAAATTATTTTATTGTTTGTGAAAGCTGACATCCTGGGTCGGCCCCACAGCCGGTCTGGACACAAAAAATTGAATAATAAATCTGTTTCTGTAGGGTATCGAACTCCAGTCACGAAATTCATAATTAGGAACATTACTACCTGCGCTACCAACGTCAATCTTTTAAACTAATACAATTTAAAAGTATAACAAAACACTGACGTATAAAAAAATATATTTAAAATTTTAATCAGATATTTTATTATGTATATTTATAAAAAAAATTCGAATAAATTATAGCCATTAAATCATATTTTAACTATGCAACTTCCATTTTGATTTATATTCTGTGTTTTAAAAGTTTTGCAGTCTAATTTGATACAGTTTCGATATATCGTAATTTTGTTACTATCTGCGCAGTGATTGCAAGGAAAAGGCACCATCTGCAAAGGCCTGCGACCCTGAGTCGGCACTAAAACTTTGGGAGGTAAGTTTGAAGATGGTGGGACTTGAAGACTGGGACCCCGTCACTGCAGATGACCACATGCTGCCCAGTTAGACGGCCAGAATGTGTGAGGCTGTCATCAAAAGGATTTTCTCCAGTATTGTGTGTGTAGGAATTAGTCTGTCTTCAAACCAGACCACAATAAATGTCTTTACCTGTTCATATGCTACGAATATATGTAACGTGTAACTTGTGTTTCTGGCTGCAACTCATTTCAGCAGACATTTAATGTTTCTCTTCGTTGTATTGCGAGTGACAAATTAAATTAAAATAAATAATTTCACTTCATTTGGAAAGTATCCTTTGTTATTGATGTGCAGTGAGCTAGTACGTAAATTCTCCACAGGTGTCCTCAAGCCTAAAGCCTTTCATCGCGAGATGTCACCAATTCTAGATCAATGACGTCACAGTTGATTAAATGTTTTCTGATCTAATCAGAGGTAAATTTTATTTATTTATTTATTATTTAGTGTTCTGTCTGAGGACAGGTCCATATGAACAGGATCCTTCCATCCTTTTCTCGGACTGGGACCTGTTCATATACGTTCTTGGCAGATGATCCAGAAGTGGTTTGCCATTGCCTTCTTCTGTGTGTGAATGGAGTAATTGTTGGGATGCCACGGAGGAAAACTCCGTGTTGCCTAGACCACGGCCTTGCCCAACACAAGTTATAAATTCGAACCCGAGACCCCCAGGATTACAAGGTCAGCGTTCTAACCGCTGGACCACCTCATCTTATTATTATTTAGTGTTCTGTCTGACGACAGGTCCATATGAACAGGACCCTTCCATCCTCAGAGGTAAATAACAAAATAAATTAGAAATATATACAGGGTGATTCAAAACAGGAGAAGAACACTAAAGGAGGTTTCTGAGGAGATAATTTGGTTTAGAAGATGTAAATAAATTGATTCGCCACTGTTTACGGTTGATTACATTTTAATGTAGCTTTGTAGGCTTAATGTTATGGTATTTTTACGCTGGTTCAGTGCTTGTATTTCGTGAAAATGGTAGACATAGCTAAAATTAAGTGCGGTGACAAATCCCCACCACACTAACAGAAAAGTTTTTTTTTCAAAAAATAGGTAAATTGAATTAACGATTGCAGAATATTACAAAGGGCAGAATTGGCTTTCTTTCTTTCTTTCTTTCTTTCTCTCATTGAAAAATAAAAATAATTGTTTACTTGTTATGTTAAGACGATTTGTGTCCATTTTCTAAAAAACTATCGAATCTTAAAAAGAAAACTTTATACATCTTCTACTCCAAATGTTCTCTCCAACAACCTTTATAGGAACCGTGCTACGGTTTTAAAATTACTCTGTTTTAAAACTTAACCTAATGATCGTCGCTTTGCACTGATTATTAATACAATCTCTCCTTAACCGGAAAGATTTGACTTCGAGTCTCGGCCCATATATTTATATATTTAAGATATATCATGGCCACCGAGATCTCCTGACATAATCGTGCCCGATATTTTTTTATAAATATCATATGTCTGAATAACATCCCCATACAACCGAATATCTTAAAAAATCAAATTACGAAATTACTAATTAATTATCATAGTGTGTCACAAAACTTCAGGGAACTGTTGAAATAATATGTAAATTGTAGGGGGTACGAAGTCTGTATCCAATAAATAATGCATGGGAATTAACCACAATAAGAAAATATATTTTTAAAAATGAATATTCCAAATTTTCCTTACGCTTGTCTCAGCTGGGCATAGAACCCGTCCAGTTCCACTGGCACACTCTGTGTATACCGACAGAGTAAAATTCTGGTCCTGTCTTCCTTTGCTGAAGGGGGATCCCCAAATAGACATTCGCCAAAATTTGATATTTAATTCAGTATTGTTATTGATGCCTGGGGGACAGTGACATTGCATGATCACTCGGTTGCGTGCCTACGCGGGGATTCCCAAGCCTAACAGGTCCTGACGCACAAACGAGATCTTATGTAACGTAACTTACTGACGTCAGATTTTAATAAAAAAATTGAATTTTTAACAGATGTGTGCAAAACCTTTGAATCCGATGCTCGTCTAGATAATACCTAAGATTTGAGTCGTATTACTTATTTAGTGTTCTGTCTGACGACAGGTCCATATGAACAGGATCCTTCCATCCTTTTCTCGGACTGGGACCTGTTCATATACGTTCTTGGCAGATGATCCAGAAGTGGCTTGCCATTGCCTTCTTCTGTGTGTGAATGGAGTAATTGTTGGGATACCACGGAGGAAAACTCCGTGTTGCCTAGACCACGGCCTTGCCCAACACAAGTTATAAATTCGGGCACCGCCGGGAATCGAACCCGAGACCCCAGGATTACAAGGCCAGCGTTCTAACCGCTAGACCACCTCATCTTATTATTATTTAGTGTTCTGTCTGACGACAGGTCCATATGAACAGGATCCTTCCATCCTTTTCTCGGACTGGGACCTGTTCATATACGTTCTTGGCAGATGATCCAGAAGTGGTTTGCCATTGCCTTCTTCTGTGTGTGAATGGAGTAATTGTTGGGATGCCACGGAGGAAAACTCCGTGTTGCCTAGACCACGGCCTTGCCCAACACAAGTTATAAATTCGTACCGCAAAGAAAACACTTAATCATTACAAATATCAACTGATTAATGCTGTTCACAGTGAGAAACCCATTAATTGTCTATGTGGATGGGACACTAGGCTTTGAAGGGTTCATTTGAGTCTTCCCCTGACGTGGCATTCATCAGGACACAAGTGGTTCTTTGGAAATAATGAATAAAACAAAAGAAATTTATAGTAACTAAATAATGGATCAATAGTGTACTCGAACCAATGATAATGCTCTATAACGGGCCTGCTTCAATTATTTATGGTTCAATAAGACTTCGTTCACGTGACCCCCGCAAACCTGTTCGATTATTTGGAAGCTACGTTGTTAATCTCGAGGCATTTCTACAAGCCTCACGATGGTTTGCTGTTCAAAGTACGATGGAAAAACACGATTGGATGGAAAGACAGCTATTGTCACCGGTTCAAATACGGGTATTGGCAAATACACTGTTTTGGATTTCGTAAAGAGAGGTGAGTTCGTATATAAATATCCTTTCTGTTCAAATATCTGTAACTTTATGAAATATACGTAAGCGAATTAGTAAATGTTCCTATGAAGATGTCAAGTTTCGTATCGTTGATGCTAACATAATCGTGGATTACAAAGTGACAATCGTCTTCACCGAGTTAGTACTCGAGAAAAATGCAAAAATAAAAAGAATGTGTCGAAATCTTGACCAAAAATACTGGAAAGGTTTAATACATCAGCGACAGGGAATCTCTGAGGTTATAAAAAATAAATTTAAAGTACCTCCCCCCCCAAAAAAAAGTTTAATAAAATAAAAATAATCTGTAACATATTTATAGGTTTAACTAATAAAGTATTCTGATTCTATCGTATGGTAAAACAGTGCTGTGTGTCCATTCCATGATTGTGGTATTAAATACGGATTTGTAAATTTGAATTAAAAGTCATTTATTTAGGTAAAAATGCAAAATATTGGCTTTACAAATAATTTTAACGTGTTGTGAGGAAATCTAATCTAATATCCTGGAATCCTACTACGTGAACTGAATATTTTATAATACACAGATATGAAATACAGGCCTCTTATTTGAACGTGTGTTAGTCAATAATCAGTTTATGATAAACAAATTAATCGGTAGAACCTGAAAGATTAAAATTACTTTGTTAAAGTATAGCCAAATCCAACGTTCGACTTTTCTTATAAGTTATAACACGAAATATGACTACATGAATTAAACTGTTTGATTTTGAATGCCTGTATTTTAGAGAAATATTCTACTGAATATACGTAAAATATATAAATGGTTAAGCATAATCGTTTCAGGATATATACCCTGTTTACCAAGCATTCAGTAGCCGGGGCCAAACTAAGTGTTTCGCTTACGTCACTAACTTGGTGGCACCAGAAAGACACAGATCCTGCCAAACTGCGAACAGGACACATTTATTTTTATTCTTGTATTAAAATGATTTGATTTATCATCTCGTTCAGATTGTTCCCCTCCTACAAAGAAAACTTGATGTATTTTTTCTTTAAAACATGTGATCAAAATCTTTATCAGAATACTAAACTTCATATCCTAATATTACAAATTACCATTCGATATATTACGACACCACCGAGATGTTCTAGTATCGACCACTTACTATCGATTACAACAACGTACCGTCACATCGACTGCACTCATTGCAACGCATCGTTCAAACAACGATCAAAATCGAAGCCATTAAAATACTCGCGACAGAATAACAAATTCCATGGCATCGTGGCTGATGCTTGAAAGCGGACAAAACGATTTTTAAATGTGAAAATACCGCTTGTAGAAACAAGAGACGTCTTCACATTTTTATTTTTTTATTTGTAGTGTTCTGTCTGACGACAGGTCCATATGAACAGGATCCTTCCATCCTTTTCTCTTCTCGGACTGGGACCTGTTCATATACGTTCTTGGCAGATGATCCAGAAGTGGTTTGCCATTGCCTTCTTCTGTGTGTGAATGGAGTAATTGTTAGGATGCCACGGAGGAAAACTCCGTGTTGCCTAGACCACGGCCTTGCCCAACACAAGTTATAAATTCGAACCCGAGACCCCAGGATTACATATCGACATAAAAATACCACACATTAAAATAATTATCAGTTAATTATCTGGATTTAAACATAGAATATTTATGGTACTACTTATAAATCAATTTAAATTCGCTGAAATTTTCTCTGAAAGTGCTTTATTTAAAATGAATGTTTTTTTTCTGTTATTAAATTTATCGCGATTTGATTTAAATGCATGCTGAAGCACATAATTTTAATATGATCTCTTGTTATCATCATCATCTTACAGGTGTCTATCCGTGAGACAGGTTAAAACGTATCCCTGAGTCTCATTCACAAGTACATTTAAAATTAACTTAACGTTTCTTTATACCGCCCTCAAGATGTGTGCTGTACCCAAAATGGCCGTGTTTTGTAGAAGCACGAGTCTGTCTTTACCAGAGATATGATCTGAACTCTTTCTTCCAGTTCCACCAGTAATTTGGTAACATTTTTACACATTACGTAAGCTCTAAATTCCAATCTTCGTCTTTTAATATCTATCTATTTATTATTTTAATTGTTAATGTTGCTGATGTTGTAATCAACAACTCGCATGATCGCCATACGGTACTGTCACAAGAGATGTTTTTTGCAGGAGCGCGGGTTATCATAGCCTGCAGAGACACCACGAAGGGCGAGGAAGCAGCCAAGGATATTCGTAAACTGACGGAGAACGTGGAGGGGGCAGGTACAGTGGATGTCGTGTGCCTGAACCTGGGATCCCTCGCCTCCGTGCGGAAGTGTGCACAGGACCTCCTTAGGACAGAGGACAAGATCCATCTTCTAGTCAACAACGCAGGTACCGCGCTCCGTCTGACCTTGAAAGGGCCACAACGAGTTTATAACAATTTTATTGTCTGATTCATGAGCTACTGATAACCGAGAACTTGGAATGATATTTTTAGATAAGTTTTGTTGTTTTTCAGGGGTCATGGCGTGTCCCCAAGGCAAGACAGAAGACGGGTTCGAGACCCAGTTTGGGGTCAACCACTTGGGTCATTTTCTGTTCACTTGTTTGCTTCTGAATCGTATTATCCGGTCAGCCCCCGCTAGGATCGTCAATGTATCGTCTAGTGCGCATGACTGTGAGTCCATCAGAAGCTTCTTTGTACTGAGCGCTGAGATTAATTTGTGCTCGTTGATCAGTTTATGTTTAAAGAAAAATACTGCTAGAAATTTCAGTGAATACATATAATTTATTTTGTTGAAAGAAGTCAAGTTTATTTCCAGTCACTGAAGACAAATGACAAATATTACGATACACAGAATTGTATGATTCGAGGATGGCTGTCTTCTGGTTTGACGTTTATCGACGTTTCAGAGGTCGTTGCTGCCTGTGTCTCAGGGCGGAGTTTGGTTTAATAATTATTACAAGCGACGTGGTAGAAATGTCGTTATATAATTCTTCAAAACCTGTAAGCATAGTCGTTTCATTTATATTTTAATTAAAGAGTGTTTCTAAAGTACACTACAAAAATTGAGAGGGAATTTTATATGCATAAATGAACTAAAATTTCCCATTTAAGTGTATATCCTTGGATGTTTCGTCTCGGAGTTGCTCTACCTTATTTAGGAAGGAAAAATAAATAGAATCTATAAGTCCATCAACAATAATATGTTTGTTTACAAATCGCCGATTCAACGTTACAGATTTTTTTTGTAGGATTTGAGGTTTCCCTACCAGAATACGCGAGGTTGCTGGCCGTAGGTATAGACCGAAACGTCCAAGGTTCCATGAATATACAGCCAGAATATGTGGGTGCAGTGTTTTTCAGAAATTATTCATATCCTTAGTATACTTAATGGACCAAAATATAATATTAAAATAAATCTTAAAGGAACAGGATGTTAAGATTTGAAATTAATTTGACTAATGACATCCTAGTGGCGAAATTTTGTGATGCGTGTGATAAATATCCAGTCTCGAAAATCAAGAAACGTCTTGACCATAAGGGCTCAAGGAGAAACAATTTCAGAAATATAATTTGTGACAAATTTCATACGATGTGTTAAATGTTTGTAAATGTATTCAACAATTAATACTTTATTTTATAGGGGGAACAATGAATTTTGAGGATATAAACTTGGAGCAGTCTTACACCCCCATCAAGGCGTACTGTCAGAGCAAATTGGCTAATGTGTTGTTCAGCAAGGAGCTGGCAAAAAGACTTCAAGGTATGTGTCTTGTTATATTGTCAATGTCGAGTTTCTCCAGATTAAATAACGCATTAAACTTCTCAAAACACGTTTCTAGAAAAGTATGAGTGCTTTTATGCGTTATCAACTCGAATTATATAAAAAAATAATTAATTACGTAGAAATTATATTTGTTCATCGCATGATTAACAGATTTCAAATTAATTTTCCTGAAGTTTAGAGTAAAATTTGTTCCGGTTAATTACAATATTTGTGTAATATGTAACTTATATTTTTAAAGGAGCTCAGATCAAACTTTAACACATGTCTGAAAAGGTTACACTGGTAATAAATTTATATTTGAAAATATTTACGTTTATAGGCCAACAGTAAATTTGTATGGACTTCCGCATTGCAGAAGGCCAGGGCGTACTCATCGAAGATCGAAATTCGTGCGTAGAAAATTTCAAATCAGAAATTACACGGCTATTCACATTGATGTAAGGTCAAATTCTGACGAAATTAGACGTCATTTTCCTAATTTACGACCCATCACTGGGTCACGACAAAACCCTGGGGCTCCCTTCATACCCTCGGTCTAGGGTCTGTGGGGAATCCCCCACCCGCGAAATCCCGGCCCCGTGACAAAGCCTAATTTTGGTTAAAACGCCCAAAAGAATGTCACGCTGTACGCAGGCCAACATTTTAAAAATTATTTGGTCTAATTTTACACTATTTTACGTTGTTGTTAGCTGAAATGCATTGGTATTATGTAACTTTGTACAAACTGTATAAAAAATTATATAGTTATTGAATTTGTAGTTTAGATGCGTCATGTTTGTGTTGAAATTCAGTATATATTATTTATTATTTCAGTCTATACACAAACTTAATTTTAATTTTAAATGCATCAATAAATGGTTGCATTAATAAATATATATTAGTTTTAAAGATGAAAATAACAATAAAAAACCTGAGGATGATGCAATAGCATCGAAACATGTCGTAAAATAATAAGCGCTGAAATGTAACATGGAAATAACGATGAAAAGCGCTAAATTTTAAATTTTAATTTTAATTTTAATTTTAACAACAACATTTAAAATTAAAATTAAGTTTGTGTATAGACTGAAATAATAAATAATATATACTGTATATAGTTATTCTGTAGATTTCTTATTTCATTTAATTATATGCAGGAAAATTAAAATTAAATAAGCTTTTTTTTTAGGAAATGCAGTAGTTTTCTGAAGGTTTCTGTGTTACAGTTAATAATTACTAGATTTTTAGATTTCGTACATCATGTATGATCCTGTGTTACTTTAGGTACGGGGGTGACCACGTATTCTGTGCACCCTGGGGTAGTCATCACGGACCTTCAGCGTCATATGGACGACACCTTCTTCAAAGGAGCACAGTCTTTATTCCATGGAATTGGGTCCTTCTTCTTGAAGAAACCTGAGGAGGGAGCTCAAACTACGATCTACTGCTCAGTGGACGAGAAGTTGGCCGATAAAACAGGGCTCTACTACAGGTCAGATACCTAATCGAATTGTATGATGATTGGACATTTTTTCCACATTATTTATTTATTATTATTTAGTGTTCTGTCTGACGACAGGTCCATATGAACAGGATCCTTCCATCCTTTTCTCTTCTCGGACTGGGACCTGTTCATATACGTTCTTGGCAGATGATCCAGAAGTGGTTTGCCATTGCCTTCTTCTGTGTGTGAATGGAGTAATTGTTGGGATGCCACGGAGGAAAACTCCGTGATGCCTAGACCACGGCCTTGCCCAACACAAGTTATAAATTCGGGCACCGAACCCGAGACCCCAGGATTACAAGGCCAGCGTTCTAACCGCTAGACCACCTCATCTTATTATTATTTAGTGTTCTGTCTGACGACAGGTCCATATGAACAGCATCCTTCCATCCTTTTCTCGGACTGGGACCTGTTCATATACGTTCTTGGCAGATGATCCAGAAGTGGTTTGCCATTGCCTTCTTCTGTGTGTGAATGGAGTAATTGTTGGGATGCCACGGAGGAAAACTCCGTGTTGCCTAGACCACGGCCTTGCCCAACACAAGTTATAAATTCGGGCACATACGTTATTATAAATCGTATTCAACGTTAGATAAACTCAATAGTTGATATTCTGTAGCGATGTGATTGACCATTTGTGATAGAGCATTGATATATGTGCAGTAATTGCAAAGAGAAGTCGTCATCAACCCAATCCTGCGACCCTGAGGCGGCCAGGAAGCTTTGGGAACTGAGTATGAAGTTGGTGGGCCTGGGTAATTGGAACGCCATCACAGCGGGCGACGTTGCATCACGGAACTAACCTGCAAGGCACTGCGCATGTCTGACGGAGCTAATGTATCAGCACAAGGCGAGAACGTCACATGATAGTAACAACCACACCTTTACTTAAGGTTTTTAGTGTATAGTGACTTAGCATTAATTAATCACGTAACTCGCCAAAACAATATTTAATAACTTATTCTGTAACGCAAAGAGAACACAACACACACCATTACAAAGATTAATGTACCCACTAGTCTTTATAAGGTAAATTCTGTTTTAACATATGACGATCTGAATCAGGCTGCCACGTTTAGGTGAAAATAATGAAAAAAATAAGCAGGAGTAATGTTTTTTGGAAGCTTGATGAAGGCTGAGAAATTATGGTATGACAAGTTGCTTACACTGAACGAAGTTCAAACGAAGGGTTAAGGGACCACAGACGTCTTCAGAGGGTGGAGGGATGAACTTTTAAATCTGTCATTTTAACGTTTTGAAGACTGGATAGGCTAATTAATGACTGATGTCAGAGATGTTATTGATGATGGGTGTTTCTGATGATGTTGGTTATGACGAATTACAAAGGAGATATTTTTTTTTCAAGTTTCTCTTGATAGAAATTTTTCTTGAAAAGACGTGTCGGGCTTTATGGAAAATATATGATGGAATCTATGGGTTTCTGTGAAGGTTGTGTTCTGGTAGAAGTTTATCGCTTAACAATTTCTACGATCACATGGCGTACCATTCCAGAAGACAAGCATTTCATTGTAACGTGGACATTGTATTTCTGAATTTCAAATTTAAAGTTATTTTCTGTAAATTTATTCCTACTTTATGCTGGTCTCTGTTAATTAAGAGAAATGAACAGATTATGTTCCTTACACCGGAAAATAAAATAACGATTCTACGGCTAATGTAATTCCTCAGTGCTGACAATCTGCTAGTACAAAATTCTTTCTTAAATTACTTTCACATTCAGCAGCAAATATAAGATCTATTAAAACTATAGGATTTTTTTTAAACATAACAGCGTGGAATTTTACTCCAAATATTTTACACCAGAGTGCACACCCAGGCCTTGAGTTTGTCAAATGCTTTTCAGCCGAAAATGTATAAATTTGCATTGATTTCCTATCGTGAATAAACTGAACCTCTTCTTGAAAGGTATCTTCATTTTAACAAGACATCGCGTACTATTGGGACGAAAGTTCTCTAATAGATACGTCTCCTGAGAACAATTTATACTTTACAGACAACCTTAAAATATTCAGATGATTGTCTTCTTAGTAATAGAGTCGTAAAGTCTCGTAGAAGTTTACTGACGTTTTAAAAGGTCCTCATCGCCCTGATGATGGAGGCAGTATAACCTCTGAAACGTCTGCAAACTTCTACCAGACTACACAGCGCAAGAACCCAGAAGACAGAAATCTTCATAATCATCGCCGTGAAAACCTCAAATCCTAACTTAAATTGTGATTTTAAAATGTGGAATAAATTGCTATGTTGTAGAATCATCTTTCTTTATAAAATTATTTTATATCTTCTGTTATAAGAGTGTTTGGAAAGGTTCCGTCTCTTAAAATATATCGACTTCCCTAATTACATAACCTATACGTAATGTATACTGTTTCATGAACATTGGAATCATCACGTGACCGAGTAATGGCGAAACAATTCTATAAGTGCTGATAAGTAAATCACTTAATCATGATTAACTAACATAACAGTTATCACGTGTTCTCTCTACGAAGTTCATTAAATAAACGCATGTCTGTCTACCAGCATAATTCAATTCGAGAATCACTAGACGGACTTGGATGAATTTTAATGAGGAGGTTGTGCCAGTGGGGACTAACCTAATCTAAAATAATACTTTTCAATTCCACAGTCTCTAATAAAAAATTTGCGAATGAAAAAAATTTGTGGGATCGACACTAGCGCGGCTTGCTACAGGTTCATACATTGGTACTTTAGCTTGGTTAGCTTAGCTAACATCGGTAGCATTTGTCATGGTTAGGTTAGGTTCCGTCTTTACCTTCGTTACCGCAGTTACGATGTTTACATTGGCGGAAATGATGCAGCTCCCCGGTTGGGGGGAAACCCAACCTTAGGTTACTTAGTGTGTATAGGTTGGGATAGTTTAGGATAGGTTAGATTAGGTTAGGGCTAGGTTAGGTTAGGGTTAGGTTAGGTTGAGTTACTGTTAGGTTAGGTTAGGTTAGGTTAGGGCTAGGTTAGGTTAGGTTAGGGTTAGGTTGGGTTAGGGTTAGGTTGGGTTAGGGTTAGGGTTAGGTTAGGGTTAGGTTAGGTTAGGTTGAGTTACTGTTAGGTTAGGTTAGGTTAGGGCTAGGTTAGGTTAGGTTAGGTTAGGTTGAGTTACTGTTAGGTTAGGTTAGGGTTAGGTTGAGTTACTGTTAGGTTAGGGCTAGGTTAGGTTAGGTTAGGTTAGGGTCAGGTTGTGTTAGGTTAGGTTATTAGATTGAAATGGGTTGAGATGAATCTTATATCTATGCATGTGGATACATGTGTTTAAATAACAGCGATAAAATTAGTGTGGAGACTTTCACCGCGCTTCGTAATAATTACATTCAACCTCAATATCAATAATAACAATTTTGAAGTATCGGGGGGGGGGTACGGATACATCTTGGAATGGTACAAGCTCCCTTTGACTAAGGCGGGTCTACAGTGCTGACCGTTCCGCTTAAATTTGTTAGAATTATTTTATGTGTATGTATAGTGTATCGTTAACGACATATACGACAAATGTACAACACTAAAACAAGTTTTAGTGACAGTTTAATGTTTTTAGAACAGGTAGTCGACCACAGGAGGAAAGGTGAAGATATTGTTTACATGGCCTCTAAATCTTCGAGGAATTAAGTGCCTCTGAATTTATTTCTACCAACACATGACAATTATTTTTATTACGTAACTGTATAACCACCATCTTGCCTGATTTAAATACAGTAACATTACGATAGTGTAAAATCAGTTGTGTTACGATATGATGGAAGGATCCGTCATGACAGACTGGGGTCCAACCAGCCCTTTCTTTCAAAGATAGGCAAAAGTTTCCTGATTGTTTCTTTGTATTCTTCACTGAAATGAGTCGAAGCCTCGTCCTTCAGGACCTTCTCGATATCTGGAATGCTATTTGGATCTGCAAGAATAATGGGCAATATCGAACAAGCCGTGATGACGGCAAAGCATCCTTTCCTGTCTAACTGCTTGTGTAGTTGATTCAGCGATGGACACAGGTGGCCGTGTCCGAGCAGAGTTAAAGTATCTTCCAGCGTCTTGTGATACTCTTCGACGAGGAAGCTGTGTTTGTCTAGCAGGTTCGTGGAGGGACTCGTGAACAAGAAATATTGCAGGTCTTGAGCGGGATCAGTAAATTGGCACACCTGATAATCAACGAACCTGAAACAAGACATCGAAAAAACATCTAGGGATATTTTACTTCAATACAAAACATTCCATCGGGATTAAATCTTATACGAAGTTTTATTTTACATACAATCTGTTCAAATATTAAGATGAATCTTATAAAACGTGGTATGAAGACGTTGACTGAAAGAAGGAAGTGATTTTTGATAAAAATCTCTCAGTAACGATCTCAAAATGACGGAAAATATCTGTGTCCTGTTTATTAATTCCTTTCGTAAGTTTGTTAATGACATTTCTCCAATCTGCTTAATTTTATTAAACAAATTATTTAGAGATTTCAGAAATAATAAATACACAACGCAATTAGAAGACAATGCCTGGCTTTACTCTGCAATCAGCGAAATGTACAGTCAGAGACGAGGTCCCTAACCTAGAACCGAGGACATGAACTCGATATTCATCCCACGATGATGAATCGAAGATTGGCTGGGAAAACCAGGATTGAAACCTGCTTTCTATAGCGTTAAATCATCTATGACGAATCTAAAACCCAGTTTGAAGTCCACAATTCAAGAACACATTCTTAACCACAACAACCACTTAGTAGTTTATTTATTTAGCACGTAATGAATCGTAACAAATGAAGAACAGACCGCAACCAATTCGAACCCCAGTGCCTCCAGCTCTCAGCCTAGTCACAGACAGTTATGTAATCTCGGCTAGGATGCACTTACTATCCACGGAATAATAAATATTTATGATGGAATCAGTTATTAATATTTTAATATTATCGTAGTTGCAATCTAGTTTTTTCTAGGCTTTAAGTTTGGCAGCATTGATTTTTTTTTTACGTCATCGAAATTTACCTAATTACTGACTGTATGCAATAGAGCCAACCTTAAATAATCTTATAGCCGCCTCTTACTGAATAAAAAATCACATTATCTTATCCACAACTACCACCATCTTGAAACCTATACAATGAAATCACTCTATGCCCTGTTAATCTAATTCTTAAGATACATTTTAATATTATCCTCGCATGAAACTATAAGAGTCATTTTCCTCAGGGTACGTCCACTAATTTTGTTTGTATTTCTGATACCCACGTTTCCTTGCGTCTCATCGTGACTTGAGAAATCTTAACAATATTTGGTAAATATTTTTTTTTTTTACTATAAAAATTTCTGATTCCCCGTTGTCGTCAACCAATTTTTAGCCAAACAATTACGTCATCAAACAATGTTACGTTATATTTGTTTACTCGGCATTGTTGTACCAACACAACAATGACGAGTAAACAAATGACTTGAGTAAGACACTAAACTAATTATTATTTATTTATTTAGTGTTCTGTCTGAGGACAGGTCCATATGAACAGGATCCTTCCATCCTTTCCTCGGACTGGGACCTGTTCATATACGTTCTTGGCAGATGATCCAGAAGTGGTTTGCCATTGCCTTCTTCTGTGTGTCAATGGAGTAATTGTTGGGATGCCACGGAGGAAAACTCCGTGTTGCCTAGACCACGGCCTTGCCCAACACAAGTTATAAATTCGGGCACCGCCGGGAATCGAACCCGAGACCCCAGGATTACAAGGCCAGCGTTCTAACTGCTAGACCACCGTGGCTTACTAAACTAATTATTAATTATTAATTTAGTACCTTACTCAAGATTTTAAAACGCAACCAACCCTCCCGGGGGGGTTGGTTGCGTTTTAAGAACTTGGCTCCGAAAAGAGCGCTCTGCTCTAGTTAATTAAAATTAGTCACCTTATGTCTTCAACTTCGCCCGTAATATCAGAATACCGGAACATGATGTTGTTCAGCCAGAGATCGCCGTGGATAAAGACATTGAAATCGCCATCTTTCCTTGCTGAATCTTTAATCAAGCAGTCAACAGCTTTATCAGCTAGTTTGTAAAGCTTACTGGCGAAATGGCTGTAACTGTCTTGCCACTTCTCAACTTGTTTCGCCACATTCCGAATGCTACCGCAAAATAGAGGTTCCAGTTCTTTGCGACAGCTCTCAACGTACCAGCCGTTAACAAAAGGCTTCATCATTTCTGGATCTTCACGATTCAGAACCGCGGAGGCCGCGTGGCACCGAGCTATGGCCCTCACCACAAGCAGGCAATGGTCTAAATCCAGTCCGACTCTTCTCTGTGCCATCCTGAATCCCTGTTCCTTCAGATCTTCGAGTACAATGACAGTCGATGGGGGCCCAATGTGATAATACAAACACTTGGCTGTGTAGGGCTGGAATGTTCCGGGCGACGCGTCGTCTAAGATACGATGGACGGCTGGCATAACCGATACAAAAGCATTGATTTCTCTTTCAAATATATTTGCCGTGGACAACATCTGTAAAGAGGATTAATTAAAATAAACTTATTCCCCAGAATTAACATTATTATACAGAATTTCCCCCTCAAAAAAAGTGTATAAACACGTTCGATGAATGAAATAAATACATTTTAGTAAACTAAACAGTCAAATACGTCAGTATTGGCACTTGGCGAATTAGCGAATCTATTGTAGAAGTTCAAAATGGCCGCCAAAAACAAAAGACTGACAAGCTGCCATTGCTGCTCGGACCACTGCGCATGCGCGTTCAGTTTCTTGCCAGAGCTCTCGAGGTGTTGCTGGCTTCTCGCTGTACACAACACATTCTCTGCTGGGCCGGGACAGGAGTTGTCAAGACAGGTGCTGACATCTGGATAGTACTGTTTTGCTGACGTCACCAAACAACTGACGAACGGCGAGAGTAATGGATTCATGAATGTTTTTACGTAATGTTTGAGACATTTTATGTATTAGGGCATTTGACTTCAATATTTATTGAATAACTAGGATGTGTTATGAAAATGATGACGTGTTTACCTTAGATAATTCTTCTTTCGTAGGCTCTGACTTGACGATTAACGATATGGTATCTGCCTGTCCATCCCGAGTGAAGCGAACAGTGACTCTGTATATGTCACTGGCGTAGTTGTCTCCTGCTACGGTTGCGCGTATCACGTCACTAGAGGTCACTGTCATACTTGAACCGTTTGCCCCTGACCTCAAAGCTATCTCAAGGAAGGAATCGTCCAGCCACTTCGGCTTAATAATGTCGGTCATTCTGATAACGATTTGCACTGATGCTGTTCCTGGTACGTAAATAGAAATGCAGAGGACAGTAATTCCTAACGAGCAGCAAAATTTAGTTTAGGCTTCCCAAACACTACTGAATGTAAAATAATGGATTTGTAACACAACAGCTTGGACAGGAAACACGCATGAAGTTTATAACAGCCATTTTATCGACACGTGAACAGTTGCGTTCCTAGTGGCCATCTTCATAGTTACAGCCTTTCTCCGCGAGAAACAAAACACTTTCGTAGTTTTGTCAATGGCGATCTGATTAGTTTCTGCACGTTGTTTGCTTTTCGTCAACTCCTCTTAGGTTAGGTTAGGTTCACTCCGAATGTTACGTATTCTCTTTTTATTGAATATTATTTGTGTTTAGGCAACGTAATAATCTCTGGTAAGTATTATCAGTGACTGCTGTTCTCCTAACCTCTATTTCCCAAAGGCTGCCATGTTGTAAGAAATTACTGAGTTTGATAGATGAAATGAATTATTTTAGAAGCAAGTTGTCACTCATCTGGTCACGAAATTAAGATTCATAAGAAACCATTTCCTGATTCAGTTTAATTAAAATATCCTCATGCCAAATGTCATTTCTAAATCTATTTAAAAATTATCATTTTAGATTCGAATATTCAACTCGACACTTTATTTTCGAATATATTAAATCTATTTTGTTTTCTTTGGGTAAGCGTTGAACAAACATGATCGATTATTAAGAATTATGTAGACGTCCTAATGGTCGATGTGTTTTCTACGAGATAAAGAATTATGAATAAGCAACATCACCAAATAATTTTATATTCGATTATAAAATTCAAGTGCCCTGTCCATATTATAAATTCGAATACAAGAAAGACTTATTTTTTAAAAAAAAATACAGACGATCTGTAGCGAATCAAAATGACAGAAAACTCACCCAGCGATGTGAAGTCCCATACAAACACTGAGCTGATATAATCACTACACACAGCAGAATATTCTGCTCGCATTATCTCCTTGGGTTAACGCGTCATTTACAGTTATCTTTAAGGTCTTTATCATTTTAGAACATAACACCACATTTATAATACACAGACGAAACAATTAATACTCACTTTGTTATTAGGGCGATTTCCTGTTAATTTATGTTCCTTGTACATTTCGTAATCAGACGAGACAGACTCCTTTTATAGAAGATTTTGATTTTTAAAATTAATATAATTTTATCACTGTAGGTCTCTGACATTTTTATCAAACTCTGGCTGTTAAAATCTCTCCCTGAACAAGTGGCTATTACACTTATTAATCTAAATTATCAATTATGGTTTATATCTTATGTCAATTTGAGGGGAAATTTTAAAGTAGAATTATAATCAAAAGGTTTCATATGTGAAATAAGCTCGTAATATCGATATATCGATATATCGAAGAAAAATGTTGGTAACACTGTAACCGTTCTGCTCCGTCCTTGCTGAACGTAGCCTCCACTACGATGTGCTCAGCTCAGCTAGTCGGGTATGCATCGACCAACTCTCATTCGATGTCACGGCAAGTTCGTAACAGCCCGATTTAACACTCGGATTTATTTCGGATGGAACACGCTATTTATTCACGATCGTTGATCAACATAACCTGATCCCACTTCACGCAGTCCAATCCTTGATATTTCACACTTACGGTTGGACAATCAAAATTACCCACTTTTCCCAAAAGGAAATGTAACATCAACTCCTATTGGTGCGGGTTTAGGTTTGGTTCGAAGGACCTCCCCTTTCCCACCGATCCTCTCACACTCTTATTCTAAAGTCCATCGCTAACGCCTGGCAAAACCCACTTAGGCTAAAAACAGTTCATTTATGCACACAAAAGAATTCCAAGGCTGGTAAATTCCTAAAACCTCTGCGTCCCCACGAACCTCAGGTCCCGCTATAACACTTAGAATCGGCTCGCAATTTCCGATCCACAATATAAATGAAACACAAAGGAATCATAGACTAACAAAAAAAAAATCATCACAATAAATTGCCAATTGCGGATATGAACAGCGTATTTTTTAAAATAATAAATTTTGTACATGCAGTGGTGTCATGTAGAAATACATAGACTCTGAAAGCGATGCTGTAAATAAGGTGGTTGGAAACATCATTACAACGAGTTTCAACGTGGCACTGAGTTATATGGGCATACAATATAGACTTACGGTGGTATTCCATAATATCATCCATTTCAGCAAATGAACGTTATGTATATATAATATTTTATTAAAATTAAGTATAATATTTTTTTCACATTTCAAACATACGACTTAAATCGCACATAATGTGTATAATATTAAAATATTTTTAAAATTAAACTTCCCACGAAGAAATGCTTACGTTCTACTGTGTAGAAATTATATTCCATATAACCTAACATAACCTAACCTAGGTTAGGTTAGGTTAGGCTAGGTTAGGTTAGGTTAGGTTAGGTTAGGTTTGGTTAGGTTAGGTTAGGTTAGGTTGAGTTAGGTTAGGTTAGGTTAGGCTAGGTTAGGCTAGGTTAGGCTAGGTTAGGTTAGGTTAGGCTAGGTTAGGTTAGGTTAGGTTAGGTTTGGTTAAGTTGAGTTAGGTTGGGTTAGGTTAAGTTAGGTTGAGTTAGGTTAGGTTAGATTAGGTTGGGTTAAGTTGAGTTAGGTTAGGTTGAGTTAGGTTATGTTAGGTTAGGTTGAGTTAGGTTGGGTTAGGTTAGGTTAGGTTAGGTTAGGCTAGGTTAGGTTGAGTTAGGTTGGGTTAGGTTGAGTTAGGTTAGGTTAGGTTGAGTTAGGTTAGGTTAGGTTAGGCTAGGTTAGGCTAAGTTAGGCTAGGTTAGGTTAGGTTAGGCTAGGTTAGGTTGAGTTAGGTTGGGTTAGGTTGAGTTAGGTTAGGTTAGGTTAGGTTGAGTTAGGTTGGGTTAGGTTGATTTAGGTTGGGTTAGGTTAGGTTAGGCTAGGTTAGGCTAAGTTAGGCTAGGTTAGGTTTGGTTAGGTTAGGTTAGGTTGAGTTAGGTTGGGTTAGGTTGAGTTAGGTTAGGTTAGGTTGAGTTAGGTTAGGTAAGGTTAGGCTAGGTTAGGCTAAGTTAGGCTAGGTTAGGTTAGGTTAGGCTAGGTTAGGTTAGGTTAGGTTAGGTTTGGTTAGGTTGAGTTAGGCTGGGTTAGGTTAGGTTAGGTTAGGCTAGGTTAGGTTAGGGTACTTTGATTTAATTTCTGTTGTTGTTGAAAATGTATTTTCACACAGATACATCGTTCCAAAACATAATAACACATCGGTGACTTGTTGCGACAGTTTCAAGTGTTTCTTTTACATATGAAACCAAAATGTATAAAAATACAAAGCTTCAAACTTGATCTCGAGAGATGTATCGCAGGAAAGTTCCAAACATATATTCATTTGTTTTTAGAGAAAAGTTAATTATTTTCTCATCGACTGTGACTGCAAATGGATCTCTCGCCCATAAAAATTTCTGAAGGCTTAATTCTAGAAACGGACTTATAACATTTCTCTCAAGATCAGTGAGATGAGTCTGAATATAAGAATTATATTTCTTAAAACTCTTATTATTTTAATCTAGGAATCCAGTCATGTTGACAAGAATTTCTAGGATGTATTTTTCACAAAGGCTTTTGTATAGCATCATCTATCATCATGAATGCTGCAACCTTGACAAAACGCTTAGAAACGGCCTAATCTTTACCTTGAAGAGAAGTGTTTCGTCTACTGAGCTTATCAAATATATCTGACAGGTGTGTCAGAAGATCCAGACACTTCTTATCTGGCAGTTGTTTAAAAAGTGGAGATCTCGAGACTGCAGAGAACTGCGTATTTCTTTTTATCCACAACCAACGTTTAAGAACTTTACTCCTCGATAACCAGCTCGCCTCCGATTTAAAAAATAAATGACTTGTTATCTTGCTGCATTTTCTCAAGGTCACGTCTTGCGAAAATGAACGTTTTCTTCGAAAGAGTATCTTTCGAATATAGGTTGAGTCAAAAGTATGTTTACCTACTTGGATCAAAGATAAGGATAAATGTTCCTATGAACATGCTTTCGCCAAGAGCAAACTATTGACTGGATTTAATCCTAGTCATCTGTTGTCCCTTGATATCTTCTGACATCGATTCGAATCGTCGAATTGCTGTATTATTAGACAAAGGAACTGGTTTAAGAACTTTTTATAGCTTCTGGAAGCAATAATGTCTCCACAGTGAAATAAAGTTTTCCATTTTTTAATTTTACTGTTAAATACGTATGAAAAAATTAAAGACGACCTCACCACAATCACACTGGGGAAGCTCTTTCGATCTTAATAATCGATAAGTAAAATCGAATGTCAAGCAACTGGTTGAGACCAAAATATCGATATCAGTATCAAGAATCGATTATTGCTTTATGAGCCACAAAATGCATTTCTCTTGTCTTTAGTACAATTTGAGGTTATGACGTCAGTGAATACGAAGATTGTGATACTCAAGACAACATTGACCTCTAAAACGTTGGTAAGAATGTTCCACACTACGCGTGACACTGCAACACAGACGCCAACCAACTTTCTTGTTTTTGTTTTTATAACGAACCTTTCCTAACCTTGATCCCCACCTAACTTCCTGTTCATAAACCCACTCTCTCCCCCCCTCTCCGACCTCTACATGTCGACCTTCAAACTTCGCTGAAACAGGTTCTGTCACAGAAGATACACGAAATCATCACGTGAAAGTGAAACACGTAGTTCTGTACGTTTCCATCAGCTTCAATCTCTTTTCTACAAACACAAACATTGTTTACGGAAATAAAAGTCAACTTGTCATGTTTACTTCATAGGATATTTGAACAGTTGGGCTGCTAAACGAATAAAATGTCACTTGTTAAAATAACAAGAATTAAAGAATCAAAGATGGATGCCTTCTACGTCGTGCTGTGTAGTATGGTTTAAGTTTGGCAACGTTCCAGAGGTACTTCCTTCCCACCCAGAAGACAGCCATCTTTGAACTCACTACCGTGATAACTTCAAATCGTACCTAAAAAGGCATCATTTGTAGAATTAATTTCTGTGGACAGTAAGTTTCTATATTTATTAAATCATCGCGATCCATTCTGTGTTAATTTTCCACCCAAGTTAAGTCAGAGCCTACAGGTATATTTAAAGCCTTCTTGCACGTCGATTTTCACAAACTGTTCACTGTCTGCACCGTTGAACACCGGGACTCACCGCGATGTACCACTTTTGATAATCACTAAGGCATTTTAACTTTTAACGGAATGAGCCATATTAAAAATATTTTAATAAGCAGTTTTGTCATTATTTCTGGACATCGGAAAAGAGATCCTTAGTGAAACGACAGGGGATTAAACCTGATGTTGGCCACACTGCTTCAAGCCATACGTAAAAATTACATAAATAAAAACAGGGAACATCTTTGAACAACTTTAATGGATTTGAGGAATAAGCTATAGATCATTAATTTATAATGTTCATTTCTTTAACATATACATTACACATAAATGTAATTGTCGTAGTTTATTCCCAAAAAGATTGTATCCTTCGCTACTCAGAAGGTATTTTCAACTCTTGGCTCTGACGATCGATTCAGGGCATAGTTACTATCGATACTCGAGAAAATTCTGTTACACGACTGTCTTCTAGAGCGTATGTCAGTATCGATTGTTATGTTTCTCGACTGGTAACCAAATTGGATTCGTTTTCTTTTCTACTGAGTAATATATCCCTGTATTGTAGAATGAAACAGTGATTATGATTCATGAGTTGGACCGTTAGCTTCATGGTACAGCTGACAAACGGCCACCGTATTGTAATGTGTATATATATTTTTGGGACACACTGTACACGCGAGCACATGACACATACAAACATACGAGGTGCTACCCAAAAGTTCAGGGAAGAATTGCTTATCTTAAATCCTAGTTTCCACCGTCTCCTTCGAAGTAGTTCCCTTGCGCATGGATACAGAGATCCTAGGGTTTCTTTTCCGTGATTCCATGCATCCCTGGAAGTCTTCAATTGTGTCAAAACGAAGGCAGTCAATCGAAATTTCATTGTCATTTATGGAGGTTTATAAAAATCCCCGAACCACTACAACACAACGTTACAAAAACGCACGAGACTCAAGAACGCGGCCTCTCGCCTTCATGGCAGTTGGAACACTAATTCACAAAGGGTACAGCTTGTCCCATCTGGCGGCGGTAGGCCATACCACAACCGGTTCGCGCGTGGAACTTTTGGGTAGCACCTCGTACATGTTAAGTGTGCTTCTGTGTCAAATAACATATGTCAGGATGACAAGGCAGAATTCTCAGCAAAAAAAAAAAGGAGCGAGTTTTGTAAAGGTCAAGTGTTTATCTTATTGTGATGTAATTCGTGAAGGCCGAAACACACAGCTGATACAGCCATACACAGAAAGGACAAACCAGCAGCACTGTTCTGAGGTGGTGATGGCGACACTAACCAGCCCTTCGGGACGCGGTGGAACTAAAATGGAACACCATAAACAAAAGAGGTTTTCACAGCGGTGAGTATGAAGATTTCTGTCTTCTGTGTTGTGATGTGTAATCTGGTCGATGTTAACCAACGTTTCTGAGGTCATACTGCCTCCGTCTTCAGGGCGATTTATCTTCAAAAGAGAATATTTTTGAACCCGGTGCAAACTTCAACACATTAATCCATTCATGTTTCTTCAATTGTTTATTCTACGCCATTTTTGCCTTATATCCCTCCGTGAATAATAAATATATATTGCATAAAATATTATATCGTAAGCGAAGATGGGACATTTTGAGATTTTATTTGAAAAATTTAACGCAATAGAAATTTCTTAGCGGAAAAAATGATAGTAAATTGCTAATTATATAAGAGAGTTCCTATTAATTTGTCTATCACAGGGGTTATCACCATTTTCCTCAGGCGTACCACTAATTCTAATTTAACACATTAAATTTACCACTAACCAAATGCGTTCAGGGGAAACTTATTCATATTTTTTGACTTCTTACTCAGGTCGCGAGCCATAGGTTGATAAAAGTTGGTCTAGCGGAAAGATTTAATAAGTTATTTCAATAAAATCTTTATTATCGTGTTGTCACTAATTCAACTGAATAATGAATTTACTTAAAAAATAATAATGTAATATTTTGCACAGGTTTAGAATATATTTGCAGAAACGTCACTGGAAAAATGTATTTTAAAATAATTTGGTGTTTGGTGTGGAATATGCGATGTTCCTTGTGAGCTTTAAGATTCATTATGGTCAAGGTTACGTAATTACAGAGATAAGGGGAGGGGGGGGGATAACTGTTTTATAATCTCAGAGCAGTCAATGATGTGGATAGACGGTTACCAACTTCAGCAGCGTAAGTACGTTGACCATAATTTTGCTGTAAGACTCTGGTATTTGAAATGGGAGAGTTCAGAAATGTTTTATTTAGAAAAATAGTCGTGTTAACAGAATTTTATGACGTCAAAGAACGATATTTCTGAGAAGAGGAAAGTCCTCTCCTTGAGAAACGATTAGAATTATTAGATTTATATAAAACGTTAAGGTTCATTACCGTGTTCACAAAATTATTTTACTTTTTATCGAAGTTAAGCCAGATGAATCAAGTCGACATTCTCACACTTTTTTTTTAAATCGACTTTAATATTATTCTTCTAAACTCCGACAATTTCTACTCGAAATATGTTATTGA
Source organism: Zootermopsis nevadensis (assembly GCF_977971745.1). Classification (NCBI taxonomy): domain Eukaryota; kingdom Metazoa; phylum Arthropoda; class Insecta; order Blattodea; family Termopsidae; genus Zootermopsis; species Zootermopsis nevadensis. The sequence continues at coordinate 1,838,820 of NW_028259141.1, read as the reverse complement.
AGATTACCGGTACCTAGAAATATTTTCCTCAGTGTAGAAATTTCCTCTTTCCAGCGTCTTGTTCTCAAAGAAACAAATACTGAGGAATCTTTGATGTTTTCTTAGGGAGATAAAGTTTTAAACCCATAAATATCATATTTTTATATTCCTGTAAGTTAATTTTTACGTTTATAGATAATACACAGGATGTCAAATTATTCTAAACTGAGTGGTACTCTGAGAGAATTTATAGAAAGTTTGCACGATTTTCTCCAGGCACATCTACATAGTGTGGTGCGTAGTTAAGCATCAGGATGGATCTGCATTATTTGTATTTGTTTTCAAACAATAAACACAGGCTAGAAGCTGATATGACCATTTCCCTTTTGGTTAATTCTTATATCTTGACAGTTACTAACGAATTCACGTGTCACTTCGCTTAGATCATTCTGAGTAGAAAATTCTTTGCTTAAAGTTAAACAAATTTATATATATATTTTAAATCTTGTCCGTCTAATCACAATAAATTCTTATTAAATATTAAAATATTACAATAATTAACATTTAAAATATTAAATGATGTTCTTTATCGAAATATTCGATTTACATTCGACAATCATTTTTCATGTTTCAGTTCCTAAAAGAACCATCCTCAGGTGTATATAATTATATAAAGCTTCAAAACGATAAATAATTTCAAATACAATTTTCATACATTATGCCAGCGTACATTTTTATCAGATTTTTACCAGATATTAAACGATGTTCTTTTTCAGATTTTCAGTTTTGAAGTTTTATATAATTATATACACCTGAAGATGGTTCTTTTAGGAACTGAAACATGTCGTGAAACATGAAAAATGATGGTCTTATGTAAATCGAATATTTCGATAAAGAACATCATTTGATATTTTAAATATTTTAAAATGTTAATTATTGTAATATTTTAATATTTAATAAGAATTTATTGTGATTAGACGGACAAGATTTAAATAATATATATTTATTATATCACAATATGACGCAACTTTACCATTTTAAACAAATGTAGTCAGCCTAATCGAATACGATGATAATGTTGATTGAGTGTGCAACTCAAAGGCTTTATTGAGGATTATAAATAGCTGAAGTACTGTCTCATTTTACGTCTATCTGTTATCTAATATTTGACGAAAAGAGAGAATCTGTTTTTTAATGTATCCAAATCCCCAGTACGTACGCATGGATTTAACCTTGATAAATGATTGTTATATAATATAATTTATGTAGTTCGTGACACTAATAATCCTCGATAATTACTACAGTTAATTTCATAAATAGATGCAATTATTAAAAGATTCCTTCCTTTTTCCAGAAAGAATTAATTAATCTGTGGATTTCAGGACTTACGTCTTACCCAGATTTTCAATAGTAATTATAACCTAATATACTAGGCTCTAATAACACGACTCAACCTTAGGCCAGTATATTTATCACATTGCACTATTTATGAAGTTACTCTTTCATTTTGTCAATTATTTGCTTTTTAAATTTCTTCAAGCATAGAATTTAAATATTAACGAGGTTACTTATGTAACGATATTTTTAGTGTAAGAACGTATTTACTCAAAGAATCACGAATTTAGGTATGCAAATATTTTGAAAATGTAACTTCTTTGGTGCCAGAAATTTTGGCAGAACACACGCATAATAATAATTTTTTTAACAAAAAATCGAAATTTAGCCTACGTGCAGAACAATTATGGCATTGAAAGGATATTGGAATAAAACTATTTAAAATTATGGCAGACAGTCGAGAATACATTTTTTATCTGTGTGGCGATTTATTCTACTTTGGATAAATAAAATGAGTGAAAGTATAAGGAAAAATGGAGGTTTTTAACTTAAAACACAAGACTAAACAATTACGAAACAAATGTAGCAATAAAGTTTTACACAGAGACTTGAGTAAAAAATACTTTGTCCCTTCCATGGGTCAAACCCCTGTCACCCAGTCTATTATCAGATACTACACTGTCTGAGCTACTCCAGCTCATCACGTGCTCAGTATTCAGAAGATCATGGGTTCAAATCTCAGACCCAGAGACCAACTATCCTGACTGAAGTTTTTCTGTTTTTCAATGGATATCACACAACCTAACTCTAGGATATGACCAAATTCTCCCTAATCCTCTCCAATCAATTATTTAATAATTATTACGCCATTTTATCTGAGCTACTGAAGGCATCATTACATAAATATTACATATAAATAAATAAAACTGTTACATTGGTAGCACTGAGTTCCTTTTAATACATTTTCACTTATGTAGATCCTGTGAAAATTATTACAAAAATCACTGACATTGCCCCATTCACGCAAATAATTCTTTTGAATATTAAATATTAAATTCGGTTAAATACTGACACAATTTTCTTCATGGGACAATACAGACAATTATTATAAGTCATAAGGGTGTCACTGTTTATAAAATTAATTTACGAAAATAAAATATATCTAAATTTATAATTGTATATTTACAAGACCTGAGCCTTGTGCTGGAAATATCTGGGTAATATCCGTGCCTGTACAATCATATCAAGTACAGACGTCTCGCCTGAACTTTGACCCCCCCCCCTCACCACTACAACCCTCGGCAAATGGCCCTGCCCCTTGTAACTTCAGTCCCATTCACCGAGATCGTCACGTGACTTCTATATCAACAGAAAAACATTTTACATTACTCGCTGTAATCATTATTTGAATTACATAAACAGTAACTAAACTTAAATATATTTATTTTGTACAGTCTATACACAAACGTTTGAAGTTTATTGGTGTTGTAAAAATTATATAATATTAAAACATTTTATTATGTAAAATATTATATTAGCGCTCTTAATCTAATGTAAAATCGTATTTACGATTAAGAGCGCTAATATAATATTTTACACAATAAAATGTTTTAATAGTATATAATTTTTACAACACCAATAAACTTCAAACGTTTGTGTATAGACTGTACAAAATAAATATATTTAATCAAACACAAACATGACGCATATAAGATACAAAGTAACTAAACTGTCTATTTTTCAGCTTAAGTTAAATCAGTATTACATTAACTTCCTTTGACGTGACTTTATCCTTATTATAATTTATTACAACCGAGTTTCTACTGAGTAAATATTTATATATTTGTAGACACAATTATTTATCTCACGGTCCGGACTGTGGACCTTAAAACCTTGAGAAAACAGTCTCCCTACCGACGTAATTGTCTGTCTTCATGACGTGATAATTTGCTAAACACAGAGATAATATTTTCCATGGATATTTAATAAACTTCGCGGTAAACATCACCAGGTCTCTTCTAACCTTCAAAGTTACGCACGAATGTTGGTACCCAGGAAGACACAAACACTGTTTCATTCTTATTTACTTATATTTAGGTTATAAAATCGAAATTATATGTATAGTACCATAGTACCCCCGGGGGTACGCGAAAACATCTTAGGGGGTACTTGAAATTTAAAAAATATAAATTATTTTATTATAAACACTGAATAATTAGTAATTTTAGATGTAGATTATATACTAAGTATAACTTGAATTATACACCAACAAGTTTGGGGGTACAAAGTTGAAGAGAAATTATATCTGGGGGTACGCGAAGACATCTTAGGGGGTACGTGAAATTTAAAAATATATATATATATATATTATTTTATGATAAACACTGAATAATCAGTAATGTAATTTATTTAATTTATTTTAGATGTAGATTATATATTATATATAACTTGAATTATACACCAACAACTTTGGGGGTATAAAGTTGAAGAGAAATTATATCTGGGGGTACGCGAAGACATCTTAGGGGGTACGTGAAATTTAAAAAAAATGTATATATTATTTTATGATAAACTCTGAATAATCAGTAATGTAGTTTATTTAATTTATTTTAGATGTAGATTATATACTATGTATAACTTGAATTATACACCAACAACTTTGGGGGTACAAAGTTGAAGAGAAATTATATCTGGGGGTACGCGAACAAAAAAGGTTGAATACCACTGGACTAGAGTATTTAAAACTCCAGACCCTGCGTAAGAGAAGGCATTGTAGTGATGCACTGTTCCTTGCGCAGGTTTACCGCGGTCTTAAATGCTGTCCTTCCCTTCTGGAAGCTGTCGGTCTCCGCATCCCTGCTCGGAATCTGAGAGATTTTTCTGTGTTCAATTTTAACCCTTTGATCAAAAACAGTTCTTCTGCTAGACACACATCAGCTGCTAATGTCGTCTGCAGGGATTTGGACGTATTCGAGACGAAAATTGTCACACTTCTTCACATTCTATAATAGCATAATTTACTTAATTGATTTAAATTATTTTTACAAATATGCTAATATATCGGATCTAAAATTTATGAGGCTGTGGTCGAGTATTTCGAAATATGTTAACGAGATGTGAAGTCGCCTACAAGTACAAGGAAGTAACTTTGAACATCTTTTGTGATTTAAGGTAATAACAATTAATGTAATAACATGTATTAGTAACGAGAAATATTCGTATTTTGCTGTTTACTATCTGCACTGAAACTGATTCGCCGGTCACCCACCGGAAGAACGCGCACGACTCCCGCCCACATCAACAGCTCGCCGGCCGATCACGCAATCCAAGCACGACCGCAGCGTCATAAATTGTAAACGCGGTATTTAGTTGCAATTTTCTTATATATTAACGTCCTCTGTGTTAATATATTTTATATTCTGCATGTTTTACCTTTTATGTTTTTATTGTGTTCGTGTGCTCGTCTCTGTTCACAGTAATAATAAAGAATTGAATTGAAAGAATTGAATTGAAAGAATTGAATTGAAAGAATTGAATTGAAAGAATTGAATTGAAAGAATTGAATTGAAAGAATTGAATTGAAATAATTGGATTGAAAGAATTGGATTGAAAGAATTGAATTGAAAGAATTGAATTGAAAGAATTGAATTGAAAGAATTGAATTGAAAGAATTGAATTGAAAGAATTGAATTGAAAGAATTGAATTGAAAGAATTGAATTGAAAGAATTGAATTGAAAGAATTGAATTGAAAGAATTGAATTGAAAGAATTGAATTGAAAGAATTGAATTGAAAGAATTTAATATCTGTTGTACTGTTCACAGCTTTAGCGCCACGTGGTGACAAGTAAATATATAAAATATCACGTTATGAAAGAATATTTGTCATAAAACAAATGTTGTTCGATACCGATCGTTTTATGCATTAGACCGCTTATGGTCTCCTAGCACACAGAGAACTAAAACAGAGACATAATAATTTGTTATTCAGATGTTCTGTCATCTTCCACAGATAACTATGGCGAATCCATCAAACAACTTGATAGCAAAAATTCTGCCGATCTGGTTGAACAACTCTTTCCTGGAGAAAGCTCTGAGGTCAGCAGATGGTGATTCGAGTCTGGCGGTGATATCTAGCGTGGTGACGAAAGCCACGGCTGCTGGTGATAATTTTGCTAGTGAAATGTACAGAGCCACTGTGCAGATAAAACAAAAAGGTCGAAACGAGGAGCGGTCAATCATCATCAAAGCTTCCCCGACCGATGGAGGGGAACTGAACAGGGTAAGAACCAATAACCTCTCTCAATTAATGAAGCTGTTGGTAATTAACTAATACATGTATTTCTTTGGCTACGCGTAAGGTTTGAATAGTACGTGAGTCGAATTACGTTATCTTAGAGCTCGATCCACCGATTATGGCCTCTGACCTTGTAGGGAGAGTCCAGTTTGCGGACCAATCATTGAAGGAAGGAGTCTGTGTCAGAGCAGGAGTGTGGAAGCCTGATAATTGTCGTCTTGTGACTGTCCTGTGTTAACAACATGACATCTGTTCGTTGCAATCTCATTTCTGGGCATTGATAAAGCCTCGTATCAACACTCAGAGAGACAAACCACCGACGTCTTACTCAAAGAAGGACGAAATTAAAGTATCCCAATTTGTGACGTGTTGAAAGCTTAACTGTCCGATTTAATCGAATTAAATAAATCAAAACAAAATTATTATGTGATTGATCAGATTTTTAGCAGACAAAGAACGTACTGTGCTGAGACTTCCCGATCTAAACCCCATTGAACTTATGCAAAACAACGTTTAAAATTAAGGACGTCGAGCGTCTGTGTCGCCAGAGATTCGAAGAAATTGGGCAAGAGGAGTGGAAGAATTTGAGGAGGACTAAAGATTTGTGATAAGATAAAATTATCTAATACTCTCTTCAGTGTTAATTTTCTAGTGAAATCGACTTTCCTGTGTTACATACCTTGGTCATATTTTATTTGGAGTGTCCTGTACGCGGCCTACTGCCATCCCTTCCAGGAAACTTGTGGTAAGTGACTCGCTCCGAGGTTCCAATTCGCAAAGTTCAGCGGCCAAAAACGCTGGAACCAATTCTAGAAATGGTTCTCGCGCATGAAGAGAGAGGACTCCGGGGAAAATGTTGACGAAAACGTTGATATTCTTTTGTGACGTCACATTTGAGCGATAAATTTACATTCCAATTATTTCAGACTTACGAGAATTTTATTATTTTAAAGAGCAATTTGGTAGCGAAGTAAGGTAAGAAGTTCTGAGGAACTCAGATGAAGAAGGATGTGAAATGAACACGAGATAAACGAGGGAATGAGACAAAATTATGAATTAATACACACAAAAAAACATCTTTCTCCGCTTAAGTCCAAATGACGTTTTACGCTTTTAAAAATAAAAGCCAAACGTTTTTCCAAAATAACATTTCCTCAGGGCAATCATCCACAATAATTCCATAAAACTTAAATAAACCTTAAATTTGTTCCAGATAATATTAATATATTTGTTTTTATTTTACAGATAATGATAGAGGCTAATATATATAATCATGAAATAAGTATATATACCATCGTGTTTCCAGCGATGTTTCACCTACTAAACAAAATTTCCACGTGGAATTACCAACCATTCGCCGCGAAATATCTCTATTCTCACTCAGATAATCTTACAGCAACATTAGTGATGGAGGATCTGAAGACTAAAGGCTTCAAACTGGCAGAAAGAGATCTTGGACTGGATCTGAACCACTGCCTACTTGTCATAAGGAACATAGCAAGATACCACGCCATGTCTGTAGTGTTACACGACAAAAATCCAGAAGATTTTAAGGAATTTATGTCCAACTTATTTAACGATAAATATAGAGAGAGTCTAGAGCCTTTCTTCAAGCGTAATGCAACGAGCATTGCAAAAGAGGTCGAAACGTGGCCAGATTACAAGAATAGGTTTGCAGACAGAATTTGTAAACTGTCTGGCACTGGTATGGATGAATGGCTTCGTGCAACGAAGAGGAATGAGGCCGAATTCAATGTCCTCAGCCACGGCGACCTCTGGGCTAACAACATGATGTTCCGATACTCTGAGGAAACGGGAGAAGTTGAGGAAGTGAGGTAAGGCTTCAGTAAATCTTCAAGACGGCTGACTTCTCTGGGATCTTGGGCAATGAGTCTCGTAGAAATTTTTCCGATGTTTCAAAAGTTTTTGACGCTTCCATCATCAGGACGTAATGATAGAGCAAAACGTGGTCTGGCAGAAATTTACAACACTACACGGCGCAAGATCTCAGAAGACAGCCATCTTCATAGTCGCCGTCGTGAGTAAAACGTATTTTATACATTTGAAATGTAATCCTGGGGTCTCGGGTTCGATTCCCGGCGGTGCCCAAATTTATAACTTGTGTTGGGCAAGGCCGTGGTCTAGGCAACACGGAGTTTTCCTCCGTGGCATCCCAACAATTACTCCATTCACACACAGAAGAAGGCAATGGCAAACCACTTCTGGATCATCTGCCAAGAACGTATATGAACAGGTCCCAGTCCGAGAAAAGGATGGAAGGATCCTGTTCATATGGACCTGTCGTCAGACAGAACACTAAATAAATAATAATAATAATAAATAACGTCGTGTAGTGGTTATCAACAACGCGGAGAAAATAATTGCCTCCACAATCGATAATATCTCTCGTTCCAATCGACCTTAGTGTTAAGTATCGATAGTACGGATGATATCGATGACTTTGTTGCGATATCACATGCATGTATGACCGAAGACGTTTGATATTTCCAACACTTAAAAACAACAGTTTTTGTTCTTATTTCAATGTAATCGTATTTATTTATTTACAAATAGAACAAATGTCAGGAAATGGTTGTATGATTTTTCGATTACTCTGTATAAATCTAGGTCTCATGTCGTAGCATGTAAAAGAACCTTACGAGCATGATACGAGATGTTTCGTAAGAAAAATTCAGCGGCCATTTCTCACACAAGTATCTACTGATTGACTGCTAGATGGCTCTGGCGGTCAAATCAGGATTTAGTAGAAATTGCGCAGAGTCTGGGGGCGGTCACTCACTACTCGCAAATGAACACTTCAAAGACTATGAAACCTATTGTGGATTTACATGAATAACTATAAACAAATTGCTTTAAGACCCATAGAATTCAGACTTCCGTTCGAAATGGAAAGATATTTTATAACTTTTTCTTTACTATAGATTTATAGATTTCCAACTGAGCCAATGGACTTCTCCAACAGTCGATCTCCAATATTTCTTAAATTCAAGTGCATCGCCTGAAATTATGGAAAATGTCGAACTGTTAACTCAAGAATATTACGTATCGCTGATCGAAGCTCTTTCGCTGTTGGGATACCAGCATCTTCAACCCCAGGAGTCACAACTTAATAAAGAATTCGAGAAGAGGGGATTGTTCGGAGTGTTGGCAGCCTTCAACATCCGAATCCTTGCTTTGCCTGATCCAGATAAAGTCTATGATTTTAGCAAACCTGTGAACAATGAAGATACCCTGCATTTCAGCGAAGCGTTCAAAGAATCTCTTAAGAAATTGTTACCCATCTACGACAAAAGGGGATGGATCTAAAAATTCAGTAAATCGGTTTCAAATAATAAAAATAAAGAACTTAAATTATTAGATAATTAAAAAGATTCATACTAGTCCTTAGGAGTAATTATATTTGTGTGTATTCGTACCAAGTATTTAAGGAAGGATTTTGAATGAAATTTGGTAAAGAGAATCCTTATTTATCTGTAATAATTATTTGGATATAATAATCAAAAATGGATGATGTATTCTAAAGTAAATGCAAGTAAAATATTAATATGAATTAGTTACTTAACACTAGAGGTTTATTAGGTTAAATCTGTTGAAATTGTAAATAATATAATTAGATGGTTAAATAAACCTGAGACTGAAAGATTTCGCAATATAAATGTATTTCCTTACTGAACTGAAGACTTTGATAATGACTTCGAAGATTGTGAATTCTAAGATAATTTAAATAACATTTAGAATTCCGGTCCGTACCACAGGCATTAGTTTTAAATGAATTTCATTAATTCATATCGATAACACATCGAGATATATTTGATATCAAATGTGTATGTCTGAGTATGATCGATATTTTATATCATGTTCCAGTTTTTAATACATGTGCTCCTCGTTACAAGAAGCCACTGACTTATAAGAGACAGATTAAAGTAATAAAAATCGCCTTGAAAAACATTTATTTTAATCTTGTAGAAAGTCAGTAACAGAAGGATAAAGTATAATGAAGAGATTTCAAACATCTAGGATCGTGATATTATGGGTTAAGAAGTCGTGTAGATTTTTGCCAAAACTTCGAAAGAACTTGTCACTTCGACCTTCACTGTAGATGTAGACAATAAGTTCCTCAGAAATACTGGGAACTATACATTACAAGTCTTCATAACCTATAACAACCCCAACGACATTTTAAAAGCCACGAAAACCTCAAATTCCAACAAAAAAAATTTCACATCTTCTAAATCGAATTTCATATATGAATAATCGCGGTTTACTCTTAAGGCCCGATGCACACGAGCGGGAAAATGCTCGCAGCGAGGAAACCCGTGACTGCACACTAGCGCCATCTCTGAGAGCACGCCAGTACTAGATTGGATGGCAACCAAAATGGATGTGTACAGAAGGAAACGTGTAGTGTCTGCCTATTTCATTTATGAATACATCCTTTAAAAAACGCAATAGTAAGTATTGGACACGCCCGTTGGTTAGTTCACTTAAAAGGGGGGGCTTTCGTGACAATGTTTATAGATTTAAGAGAAGATGAAAGTAAATTTCATAATTATTTTCGTATGAGCTTAAAGTCGTTTGATGAGATAGCAACAAAACTGGATGCATCCATCAAAAGTAAAGACTCTGCGATGAGGCTTGCAATACCTCTGAGGTAAGCAGAGAGTATTTAAGTATTCATATCCTATGTTATTTTAATAAATAAACAACTATGATATAGTTTATTTAAAAAATGGATAAATGATATCCTTGCTCCGATATAATTTTGTTGTGATCAGTAAAGCAAGTGCTTTAATGTGATGCCCGACAGTACCTACATGTTAAAACTAATTTACTAACCCCTACTTTGGTATCAACTGTAGAAAGCTGTAGTAAATGTAACATAAATTTTAGTTGTTATTTAGTGTTTAGTAAACCTACAATTTTAGTATATGGCAATATATATTGTTTTGACGTAAATACGTCTATAAGGAAGGGTCATTCGGCGAAAAGTTGGAACGAAAAGGAGAAAAGAAAAAGGGGAACGAAAAGGGGAAACGAAAAAGGGGAACGAAAAAGGGGAACGAAAAAGGGGAACGAAAAAGGGGAACGAAAGGGGGAAATGAAAAAGTGGAACGAAAAAGGAAAACGAAAAGGGGAAACGAAAAACGGAAACGAAAAAGGGAAACGAAAAGGGGAAACGAAAAACGGAAACGAAAAAGTGAAACGAAAAACGGAAACGAAAAAGAGAAACGAAAAAGGGGAACGAAAAAGGGGAACGAAAGGGGGAAATGAAAAAGTGGAACGAAAAAGGAAAACGAAAAGGGGAAACGAAAAACGGAAACGAAAAAGTGAAACGAAAAACGGAAACGAAAAGGGGAAACGAAAAACGGAAACGAAAAAGTGTAACCTGGTTACCTAGGGAACGTTACACTACATTTCATTACATTTCATTCATTTCATTACATTACTTTACATTACATTCAGCTACCACAGACCCATCTTAAGCGTAACCTATTGAAGTTAAAAAAGCAAAGTCTTAATCAAACTTTACTCAATTGTAAAGCATGTATAAAGGAAATATTTAGAATAAAGCCAATATATAAACTTCCTTTCCGTATAGACGTATTTACGTCAAATTATCCGGAACCGTGGTTCCACTGGCAACTTTTTAATTAACATTATTGTTGTTTTGGTATAACTTAAAGATGAAAACAATTAAATACTTGTAGGGCACAGTTTCTCAAAACGAAATCTTTATTTCAAGTTTAAGTACAAAAATCAATTACTTATTGTAAGTTACCAATTATAGTCCATTTGGAAACCCTTATAAACTGCTCCATTCTATTGTTGAAGGTCCATAGAATCTTCACCATCTGTTACCGTGTATGGAGAAGGAGTGGTCATAGCGTTGACAGATAAATGAGGTTAGGTTAGGTGAATCTGTAATTGATTATTGAACTCTTGAAAACGATCGAGGGGTTGCAATTGGCTGAGAACTTCATGGGGGCGATGTATTGGGGATGTTCATTCATGGTCCTGAACCTTTTCAGTAACCTAATAACTTCTCATCTAAACTCCAATTCGGTGTCCAACGGCAATGATTCAAAAAATGATTTATCATCGTCTGGTACCTTTTGGCATAGGAGTATTCATAAACTTTACTAAGTTATTTCCAATTATCCTGCGCCGTATTGTCCAAATTTGTGTCAGGCTCACTCCGTACGGTCTGGGAGAGGCTGTTGATGTTTCTGATGTAGTATCAATCTCTTGCAGAGATTCATTACCAGCCACGACTTCATCATCGACACTAATTTGCGTGGGACCTGGATCACTGTCTTTAACCTGAAATCAAACACAAACTACGGTATAAGATTCATTTTGTAAAGATATTTTATTTTTATGAAGCATTACAACAACCAATATATATTATCATTATTTAGTGTTCTGTCTGACGACAGGTCCATATGAACAGGATCCTTCCATCCTTTTCTCGGACTGGGACCTGTTCATATACGTTCTTGGCAGATGATCCAGAAGTGGTTTGCCATTGCCTTCTTCTGTGTGTGAATGGAGTAATTGTTGGGATGCCACGGAGAAACCGGGGAAGCCTCCGGAGGAAAACTCCGTGTTGACTAGACCACGGCCTTGCTACGCTAGTAAAAGATGACTTTGGCCTATGGTCTCAACTAAAAAGTTCAGGGATTCCGAAAGCCCAGTTATTCCAGAGGACCAGAGAGTCCGGGCCCAGGGAACTAGGGTAATGAAAATTATTATTAATACTAAAGTAATTTTCTTGTTTTCCAGATATCGGCTGCACTCTAATTGATCTGCATTATCAATACAGAATCTGCCATATAAAATTGTGTAAAATAGTAATAAAAGTTTGTAAGGTTGTGTGGGAGATCTTGAGCAAAGAATGCATACCGAAATTCACAGAGGAAATGTGGTTGGAAAATGCCTAAGTGCCTCGGATGACAAGCACGTGAGAATCATTAAACCATATTTCAGTGGTTCTCAGTTCTTTAACTACAATAAATTCCATTCGGTAGTGCTGTTTGTGTTTGCTAGATACAAACTATCTGTTCGACTACGTGGAAGTTGGCTATCGTGGCAGAGAATCGGATAACACTATCTTTGAAAACTACACTTCGATGCCATAAACTTTCTTGGGGGATGAATCATTTTCTCTGTCTGATTTTGTCATGAGACCATACAACGTAACATTCCTCTCCTACAAGAATAATTTGAGAATCTTTCACAGACTCATCAATGTTAATTTGAACTGTACTATTAGCATTATAAAATGTTGCTGCATTCTTCACAACTACGTCAGTTCCAGATACGGTTTTAACTTCGAGGACACATGGGCTATGTGATCTGTACAATGAAACTCCATCAACGCAAGGAGGAAGTTCACTAAACAGAAGAAATGCATTAGCTGATTACTTTGTAAGCAGTGCTGGCAACCGTGGCAAGACAAATGTATCTAAAACTGACCGGTAAACAAATACAGTGAATGCGGAATCAATTTACCGCCAAACGTGGCAGACTATTGGAATTCAAACTGTATAGCTCTACTGAAATCTATGTAATTATATGTTAGGTTATTTCGTGGATGTTATGAAATAAAACTTTGATTATACTGAAACGTCTGGAGGTAATTTATCCTGATGAAATAACAGAATTCTTTTATAACAATTTTTTTTTGTTAATTATTAGGAATATTATTGTTATTATTGATTGAATACTATTTATAGAAACAGCAGAGAGGCCTCTCGCCAGAGAAAAATGCATTTGCCGGTCGGAGGATTAAAGTTTTGAACGGCCGCCATTTTGAAACGTGTGGACGGATTGTTTTAGCTGACGAACTTGATCAAACTTTTAACTGAAACTATTTATGTGCCACATTCGAGCCAAAATGCACAAACACAAGATAGATAAACAATAATACTTACCTGTTTCATTTTTTCTTCAGATCTGGTTTATCAGTAAAACCCTCACAAAACTTTTCACACACTTGAAACTCCTTACAAGATGTATCCCATATTTGTTCTTCTATAAACAATTCCACATCCGAACAGGCTGAATCAATGACTGGAAGGCGGTAGCTGCTACGAGCAACATGTACGCTGCCCAACGCTCTCACACAGACTGCTGCTTCGCGGCGATCGGCGAGCCCAACTCGCTACGTTCTACTGTTCTAGTGCTAGTTCATGAGTTCCTCACTACGCGGCGGGTGAGAAACATCTTTTATCCCAGCTGCTCTCACAGTGCGAGCTTTTACCTTTCTCTTTCCTGCACAAAGTTTCTTTGATGCACTCCTAAAAGGCTAGAAATACCTGTGTTGATGAATTCCCCAATTTCTGCTCTCCATTTGGTGTCTGTCGCTTACTTTAATTTGAAATGTAGTCTTCTCTCTTCACGCATACTTTTAAAGTCAACGTTAGTTTCATTATCAAGTGTTCGCAGGTCCCGGCCGAATGATACTGTTGGATCGTGTTCATGTTACGTTTCTTAGTCGCTATCGATCTTCGAGACGTGTTCGGCTAGTCGACTATCGATAGACTCGTTAACACAGCTGATCTACTTTTAGATTAACCCCATATTCTGTAATAAATTTTAATGAATTACCTAGATATCTTTTGATGTGTTCTGATTACCTTGTGTATGTCTCTTATAAATCTTTTTCCCGTTCTCCTTCGTCGATTAAAATCAATTCAAAGGAATTCGGATTCTCGTATTCCAATACGAAAACAGCGTCCAATCTAAAAGTAATGTACAACCAAATCATTTCTACATTAAAAAATACTCGCATATCTAAAAAATATCCAATATAATTTACCTCTTCAACGATAGTTGTTAATAAAAATATATAATTGACAATTCTCTTTTCACCTTTCATTCTGAAATGACACCCTTCTTCATCGAATCATTCAGTCTCCTTGCTAGTACCAACGTAAATATCTTCGATAATGTTGAAAGAAATTAAATTCCTCTACAATTAGCAGGGTATCATCCGCCCCTTTCTTCTTACAATATGCAACATACTAGTCTTCAAATCTGATTTAAAATCTCCTGTTTCATAAATGTTATTAATTTTACAAATATTTTGCTCGTATTTCCTTCAAGACATAATTCCTTCCAAAATTCCATGCATTCCCATTTTTGATTTCTTCAAGTATTTGTGAATTTCTTGTATCTCCCTACATAACCATTCCTTCTATTTTCTTTCATTAGTCCCCAGAACAACTTTGAATGTTCAAAAGTTGAAAAACTGTCATATGTAGTGAAGTGTGGTCTCGGAGAACGTAAAACTTCTACCAGACTACACGACGCAACAACCCAGAAGACAGCCATCTTCAGACTCACTGCCATGAAAACCTCAAATCCTGCTTTGGGACAGAGCTATTACCGGAACAAAACACATTTTAATTCTTCTGTTATGCATAAAACGACATCTGTTATACATAACCTCAAATGATTTAGAGAACGCAGCAGTGTACTATTGAGATTTTAAAGTGGTCAGGCAAATTACCTGTATTTATTCCTAGATAATTAAACACACAAAAAGAATATTACCAAGATTATGGATTAACAAGTAACAGGTAAGTAGCCTTATTTATTCCTAACCTCACTTATAGATCCTGTGTAGAGATATTACTTATTACATTACACAGGATCTATAAGTGAGGTTAGGAATAAATAAGGCTACTTACCTGTTACTTGTTAATCCATAATCTTGGTACTATTCTTTTTGTATGTTTAATTATCTAGGAATAAATACAGGTAATTTGCCTGACCACTTTAAAATCTCACACTACACAGAACAGGAAACGAATCTTTTGCTATCAATTAAAGGCCACTGCTGCGTTCTCTAAATCATTTGAGGTTATGTATAACAGATGTCGTTATATGCATAACAGCAACATATTAGTCCCTCAAGTTCGCCTTTAGGCTAGGCGCAGACCAATGTAGCAAAGCTGCTTTTGGCAAAAGCGTTCTTGCTTCCACTGAAAGCAATTATGCTACATCTTGATTTTAGTCAAAACAAAAGCATTTCTGCTCGTCGTTATGGATGAAGATGTTGCTGTGCTGTTGTGGTATTGTTGGGAGAAATTATACATGGGTGAAAAAGGAAAGCGTCTTTGGTTGCATCCAATTAATGAGAAAAGGAAAAAAACACTGTAGAATTTTCTCCAGGAATTGCGATGTGATGAAAAGAAATTATCAGAATTTTACAAGATTGTCCCTAGAAGACGTTTGATTTTATTGTTAATCTGATCAGTGACAAAATAAGAAAAGACAGAAAATTACAGAAGTATCACAGCAGAACAACGATTGGTACATTAACAGTTCATGTCTTCGTAACCATCTCCTTCAGTTTCAGTTTTGAAAGTTTGCTCCACCGGCGGGGTTGGTGTAGAGGAATTTGCGGAGTCTTCGTGCTCCTGGTCGTCTAATAGGTCATTAAGAAAACCCATAACTTTAAATTTAAATATCCTTATCCTCTTGGATGACAATTTTTCAATATCTGGAATCAGACTTTCAAAAAATTTCAAATTTTGATCAGCTGATGGTGTTGGCTGCTGGTTTATTTTTTTCAAAAATTCTATCATGGGGCCTGCAACCATGTCAGAAGCAGACATCGTCTCCGTCTTTTTAGAGGTTTCTGGATATTCAAAATCACTCCTAGTGTCTGGTTTTCCATGGGGATCGTTTGTTCGTGGCGTAGAGCTGGAGGTACCTTCACTTGTTTCATCGATCTCGTCTTCAAGAGAGGCGGATGGTGATATTTCTTCATCTTCGTCATCCGCGAAAACATTTCCTTTTGATTTTCTATGCTGCCTCACAAAGGAATGCATGAATGACATTCTGTCTGCAAGGTACCATTTTTTCCTTTTGGAGGCTGCTGAACCACTTGGAAGTTTCTTTACTTCTCTTACATATCGCGTATATGAGCCTCGTAAAACATTCCATTTCGTTTTACAATTTCCTCCTGAAAATACAAAATTTTGAGTTAGTATCAGTGCATTTTATTCATTTTCTTTTAACGAAAATCTTAATTTCATTACAGGTTTTTGGCTACGGGTGAGTGTTTTCAGTCTCTGCATTATTATTTTAGATTAGGGGCAACAACTATTGGAGAAATTGTAATCAAAACGTGTAAAATCATTTGGGAAGAACTAGCTCCTTTGTACATGAAGAAGGCAACTGTCGACGGGTAGAAACAAGTTGCAGACAGATTTGGTACGCTTTGGAACTATCAAAATTGTGTTAGGTGTCATTGGTGTTAAATTGCTAAATTTTTATTTGTCAATGTTGGCGATTACGATCGTAATTGATGGAATCAAATTTAGGAAAAATAACAAAAATATAAGTAGTTATCTTTCTCTTTATAGCAGTATTTTTTAGAAAAAGCTGTATGCTTTTTACGGTAATGGATAAAATATATTTAGATTATTATAAAAGAATATATTCTCCACTTACCTGCTACAGCACTCACTTCCCTGGCAACTTCGTCCCAGAGTTTTTCTATTACATCTTTCAAATGATGCTCTTTTAATAGATAATTATATAAAGCCGGTCTCTTTTCTACAGCGACGATTAACTTTTCTGCGTCAATTTCCATTTCGAATTTGCAACCGCCTTTCCGCAATCAAACTTTCTGAACGCACAAGAAGCGGGCACAAACGCGATCCCGCTTTAAATACCCCCCCCACGCAACGGTTCATAAATTTTGAATACGACGATCCGATTCGTCCCTCAACAGTCACCTCATGACGTCGGAACGCCCCATTCATTTTTCATAGGTGCCCGCCTGCAAGGCAACGGTTGTCGGGTTATTCCCACCTCTTACATGAGCTTAGGTTTTCCAGGCGTAACGACCTTTGCGAGCTCAAAAGCTTTGTTTACGTCTCGTTCCCGTTAGACGGAATGTCGGTAGGAGATACTTTCACACGACTGAGCGTCGCCACTCTTTCCCAATTTAATACATTTAAAATTGCCAAAATTAAGGCGCACTAAAATATCATCTAATCACACCTTTTTCGTTTATATAAACCAGATTAATATGCCAAATCCTGGTTTACCCTTCATCTCAAGATTCAGCCCGTTCGGGAATTGAACCACGGACCTGGACAAATTACAGCTGGAGAACGGAT